>NC_143014.1:94953588-95141088 GCF_055824585.1 Amblyomma mixtum | reverse complement strand
TGTAACTATGCCAAAGTGGCGTCACAAATGTGGGACGGACATTACAGATTTGCCTACGGCAATTTTGAGACTGATCACCGAACGCTTTTGCATCGGCAATCATGGTTGCACTTCAGAGCAAAACTATTTGAGCTGCGAGGCTATGTAGTGGAATCATGGACCCAAATGGTTAGGCGAGCTAAGCTATAGCTATTAGAAAGAAGCTCAGAAAAAGCTAAGGAGAGGGCTGAGTCGGGCTGGTTGGTTCATGTTGAATGGTACGGCAAAACAGCGCTGACGGACGGAACAGAAAAAGATGAGACAGACACAGCGCATGTGTCTGTTTCATCTTCCGTCCCGTCCGTCAGCGCTGTTTTGCCGTAGCATTCAGAAAAAGCCACAACCCTCAGAAAGGCCGTGCGTGCGTCTACACAGAAAAGCTAAGAGCTATGTATCAAATAGCTTGCAAAATCTGTGGAGAAAATGCGGCTACCTTTTTGCGAGGCTCAAGATTTCTCAAAATAATTCGTATTCTCGAAAAATAAAAAAATGGCGTCACAAAATCGAACTGTTTTCTTACGTCCTTTGCCTGCGTTTTCTACCCGAAAACGTAAGATGAAGTACCGCCAATTGGATATGACCTGAGTATTGAGGATGTAGAAGATGAAACCATTGAGTATTGAAGCTCTTCTTGAACATTTAGGCACCATCAAAGCGAGCGGGCTGGACGGATTGCTAGTGTACCGTTTATTATTTCTTTCCTCTAGGCGCTGTTTGCGATGTCAGGTCCACAGGCTGCCTTCCAGATGCATGGAAGATAATAGAATTAGTCTCCATTTATGAACTCATAGCCAACAAGTATTAAATTCAAATCGTTAAAACACATATCGTGCACTAACGTCATGATGAGGCACACTAATATAAATAACGTAATCCAATTCAGGACGACTGTAGGTAAGCGTCTCATGTAAATAAAAGGTAGTACTGCGCGAATAAGACAGGACAGGAGACATAGAAACGAAAACGACATCACGGGCCTGTCGCCTGTTCTGGACTATTCGCGCATTCCTACCTTTTACTGAAGTTAACCTACTAGCCCACAAGAACCTTCTACTGCAGCATGTCTCATGTACTACTATGGAGTTTGTTCACGACGGGGAGCTCTATGAACGGCGCATTTGTTGATTTTAGAAAAGGTTTCGATGCTAAAAGTATGGCTTGCTTGTTCACAAAATGCGTTGTTTCGATATCAGCCCGCAAATATTTCAATAGATCCTTGGATAGGCTGCGCCGCCGCGGTGGCTCAGTGGCTATGGTGCTCGGCTGCTGACCCGAAAGACGCGGGTTCGATCCCGGCCGCGGCGGCTGGAATTTCTTTGGAGGAGAAATTCTAGAGGCCCGTGTACTGTGCGATGTCAGTGCACGTTAAAGAACCCCAGGTGGTCGAAATTTCCGGAGCCCTTCACTACGGCGTCTCTCATAGCCTCAGTCGCTTTGGGACGTTAAACCCCATAAACTAACTAACTTGGATAGGCTGCTTTGCAGTCTTACTACGTAAATGTTAATGCAGCAGTGTCTCACGCTGCCTGCGTAAAGTTTTGCGTCCTTTGGGGGTCGTTATTAAGTCCACTGCTCTCCTTACATAACCTATGTTTCAGACAGTGTAAATGAGGAGCGATGAATTTTGGGCAAGTTGATGCATATTCAAGATGAAAACATAGCACACAAAAGAATAGACAACGTAAATTCATCAGTAATATTACTTGCATAGGTGGCTCGGTTCTGTACATGGGAAAGTAGCCAATATGTCGCTTGCAAGATGACTTAGATAAAATTAAGACCTGGCGTAGACAATGGAATGTGCTATTAAATGTGCAGAGGACCATCCACATGGGTTTCGAGAAGAAGAGACATTGACATAAGCAAATTTACAAACTAAACAAACCACAACTGCTTACTGTTCTAGAATGTAGGTATAGAAGCGTCTTTTTCTACCTGTGTGCTGGCACTGACACGTTAATTTTATCAGAGCAAAGACATATGCTATGCGTAAAGTTTGCACGGCGAAGCGCCAAAACATCTACAACATGCTCGTGAAGGGCTTTAATGAAGCTATGTGTGGTCGATATTACAGTATACATGTACCACGGCCGCTCAATGGAGGCGCACTTGGTGCATGTACACAATTTGGGAACCGACTACCGCAGGGAAAGAGGGGGAGGTCTGGGTCTGAAGGCACAGGACACTGCTGTTTGTAAATTATGTACAGTGTGCGTGCATCCCCCCTCCTCCGCTAACTGTAAGGCCACTGAGCTGTTGCCGGTCAAGGACTAAATAAATACCGCTATGTTTTTTTTTTTGCCAGTAGGGCTTTCGGAAAGAATATTAAGCAGTAAAAAAATACAAGACAATAGTCTCGCTCACTTCATGTGTTGTAGCGCAAAGCGAAGCAATCACGCAACACTTGTTGCCGGGATATAGTTGATGCATCTTTTTGGGTAAAAAGTTTTCGGGTAAACGAAGCAATTATCGATAACATACGCGTGCACTAAAGAAACACACAGAGGCGGCATATAGTTGGTTCATATTAAACAAAGAACAGCGCAAGGATGATGATGATGTTCTCAGGCTTAATGACACATATCCACGGCGGGGGATTGGACAGGGTGCATAGCGCAAGGAGGCGACGAATAAAATTGTCTTCTTCCTCGTCCACGTCCTCGCGCTGCTTTTACCCTGTTAAATCAACAACATTCAAGCTTAAGGATGCCTCGCACTTCTCATGGCACACGTGGAACCATTTGTCAAACCCAGATGAGTGCTCGTATGAGGTCACGAGGAGATTTGAACATGAAGAGCAAAGCGTGCCGTAGAGTTTGTTTGTTTTTCTATCTATTTTGTTGTTACAGCTGTTATTTTTTATACTTTCGATAGCCTTTAGCACTTTTTTTTTTCAAAATTCTTTTGGTCGGTGCCAATTTATTTTGAACGTAAAACTTTTGTTTTATTGTTTCTTTCAAAATTCTACACAGAAAACGTCTTCGAGATGCAGCATAGCCGAAAATGTCCCACAGAGCGGTTCTCAGATGTTTGCTGCTGTGATGACATCTTCGTCAATATGTGTTTCTTGAGCTCGGAGAACATTGCAGTGATTGGATAACTGTCGCAGTATATTTGTTAGTTAGTCTATAGTCTTGTTACGTTTCTAATTGCTGGTTACAAGGCCGGTATGGCAGTCGCTCTCTTAACAACCCTCGTCGTTATGTAACTTAGAACTGGTAGAGGCAATGATTGTTAGCTTTTTCACGCGACGGTCACCATTTCTTGTCAGAAAAAAAAAAGAAAATCCGCCTAAAAAGTGAGAGATTCAAGAAAGCCGACTAGCCAGGCATGCAACGCAAAACAACAGTGTTATTTTTTTTTACAGGCTCATACAGGATTCCGTACAAAGTGTCGCTGTGGCTGGAAATTGTAACGTCTAAACACCACGATTTTCCCGGTGAGTGCTCCAGGAACAGGAGATATCGTATGACGCTATAAACCCAGAAAAAGAAAATATGTTATAGGTGACGTGACCAGTGCACGCGATCATGCCGAAGGACGTGTTACCGATCTCACTGTTTTGAGAAACATCGTTCGCTATAGCAAACATCGAGAAAGCGGCTAAGTTGCGGCATGAACGGTGCTCAGTTCGTCTGAAACAAAGAAATTAGAGCTAGCTGTCGCATGTTTCCAGAGAAAGCTGCCAATTCATTGTGTACATGTAAACGGAGCCCCGAAAGGGTTAAGGTGCTCGCAGACCATTTCTTGATTTTCTATCCGCTGCTAATCTGAAAGAGAGTGCATTAAATTACAAACATCAGCCCACGTGATGTTTCTAAGAGATGCTGTCGCGATGTGAAAGCTGTCTCTGTCCTATATCTGAGCCCCGGCACCTGATACCCGGTCTGTCTCCACCATGGAGCCTACGCTTCTAATGCATCTTCGCACTTGAAGTCTCTCGCTGGAGATTGCGACGGTCGGCGGCGAGCAATCTCTCTAGATAGCGAACGCACGCAGATCCTGGCAGGGCTTGCTGGATGAACACATATATGTAGCGAGTTCCTCACGTGTTGCCAAAGCGCGTTGTAACATCGCACTTCCTCTAAAGAATGTGTGAAAAAGAAAAAGCGGACCTGTTTACTTAGCGCATATGTGTATATTTTTCAGTTTGAAGACTGGCGAATTGGAAGGTTTATTGACACTCATTCATACTGCGCACACGCGGACACAAGACGGGAACAAAGTAGATGCGGTATGAATACCAAGTCGCCCTATCACCCGCCCTTCTGCAAATATTTTCACGTTCAGCGGGCTACGTTCAGTGCTTAAATTTGGCTTCAGCGCTTTCGTTTGTCGTTTCCTTCCTCTAAACGTCCTCGTTCATACAGCGGTGCTCAGAATACGCATATTTTTCAATTTCAGCCAATAAGAATTTTCAGGACTTAAGTTGTCACTTAATGTGCACTGTTATCGCTAATTGGTACGACGGATAATAGAGGTGCCCCCGTTACATGCGGAAGCTAAAGCTGTGACACCCTGATTTAGCTTGATTCAGAGCGCCTGGCCGCGCAAAGCTAGTTCGAGGACGATAAGACATGCAGTGGCAGGCCCGCATGCCGTCCTCGGCTTTTGTCGAAGCCGCTCCGGGCTTCGGATTTGTGCGTCGTGAGCCGTTGTTAATTAGGGGCCGACCATTTGGAAGGTGGCCCCGATTACCCGACGACGCGGGCCGTCCGACGGATCGATGCGCGCTCGCCGTGGCCGCGCTCAGCCGACCGCGAACTCAACGCGCAGGTTGAAGCCTCTTTAATTCCGCGCGCGGCCTCGCGAGACCATAGCGGGACTTTGCACGGGGCGCATCTCATCTGTTGCACGTTTGCGCTGGCGTTGTTGGAGCTTGCGGAACCTGACTCCAAGTTCACCGGCCTGGCAAAGTTTTCGGAGCGCGGAAGCCAGAAGGAAACACGAATTGTCTCGCAGCTTGTACGCGGTGCGCCTCTCAATTTCCGGCCTCAAGTCAAGAAAATTCCGCATATTTATTTGCTTCCGCGTTCGGAAAACTTCTGCGGGGCCTCGAACATGAAGTGGATGCTGTATTTCAACCATGAAGAGAAAATGCGCTGCTGGGGGAGGGGGAAATAACATTCGTAGCGCGCAGGAACGCCAATTGCCGGTGTTGGTGTGCATGTAGTGCATGCGCTTTAATTTTGTCGCTTTAGAGCGAAAACCGCATGAGGGGCTTAGCACAGGGCTTCCGTTGTCGCCGTTGTCCGGTGTCAGTGTGGCATACTTAGCGACAGTAAACTGTCGCGTCCACTCGCTGGCCGGTCAGGATGCGATCCAGGAAGTCCTGTGTCACGTGGGCAGAGGAGTGGACACACTCGAGGTTCGAGTGGACAGCCACGCAGCCCAGCCATAACGTTATCCTTCCTGCCTCTCCTGACGCGGTCAGCCAGTGGCTGCCCAGTCGAGAGGACCTGGCATACAGTTGTGCACTCACCATTAGAGGGACCTTCGCGCCGGTCGGGAAACTGGCAAGATGTCCTGCCGGCAAGAGGTAAAAGAAGAACTGACGACCAAACAAGGGAAACATCGCACGCCTATACAGTGGGAATTCGAGGAGTCTGCATGGAAAATATACTAATACCGAACATTGGTGCAATTCTGTTTTTTGTGCCATATTTTATCCAGGTTCGACTATGCGAGATCCGGTTCGGCTGTACTATGATCATACTTGCTGAAGAAATACATGCATGTTCTCTGCATTGTTCCTCAAGACCAAGGAAAAGGAAATGAGCGATAAAAATGATACAAGGCAAACGAAACGGAGCAACGAGAGCTCTACGTTGACTTCTTTTTCCTTAACAGACGGGGGAAAGAATGCGGAAGAGCATCAAGCACTTGGAGAGGAGTCTGGTGCAGTAGACACGAATCACCAGACTGTACTGTAAGAAGCCGGTTTGTTTGGTTCGTGGTCTGTGGGAACTTAATTTAACGTCCCAAAAGCAACCCAGGCTATGAGGGACGCCGTAGTGAAGGGCTCCGGAAATTTTCTACCTCCTGGGGTTCTTTAACGTGCACTGACATCGCACAATACATGGGCCTCCAGAATTTCGCCTCCATCGAAATTCGGCCGCCGCGACCGGGATCGAAACCGCGTCTTTCGGGTCAGCAGCTGAAGGGCTATAACCACTGAGCCACCACGGTGGTCCAGAGGCCAGCTAGTCCGTAATTAAAAGGTGAAAAGAGAACGAGGAGGGCTGGTGCGACAAAGGCAGAAGAGAACGGTAATGCGCCTTTCATATCAGAGGCGTCTTTTACGCAGTTGCTCCTTCAAATTGCACACCAACCAGCCCACTTTAGCACAATATTCTTGGCAGACATGCATTCAAGGGGAAGTATACCCCTCTAAATACGAATTCGCCTAAATGGGAGTAAAAAGTGAGCGAGCTGTCCTTTAGCGCACTCCCTTTCATGAAAGGGTATGCCCCCCCCCCCCCCCCCCCCCCTCCAGAAAAAATTTCTGGCTACGTGCCTGATTCTTCTATTTACGCCTGCATTTCTATTAACACTCGCTCCATGAAACGCTTATTTTCACATTTAGTGCCCCACGCCGAAGCCTCCGACACATGGCACTTGGGCACGTACCGGAGGATAAAAGACGCCTGTATTGGAGATAAAGTATTTTATTGGCTTGAATCAGTAAAAAAAATGGTAGATAGGATCGACATCAGCAACCAGAGCGGCTCAACAGTCCGTGAGTTCTACTCACCACTCTCACTTGTGCGCACCGCGCGTGGAGGCTTCTGAGAAATACATATGTACAAGTGTGGTTCTTCACCAACCGAAGTCCGAAACTCTGGCTTTACAAGAGGACGTGTGTGCACCTAAATTTATAATTATTTCCTTTGTCTGTGCTCTGTGGACCTCGCCACCCGTGTGCGTATGTACAGTCGTCCTCGAGGTTTCTTTTGCCGAAGCTTCCTGTTCGAGTAGCGTCTGCGCGCTTGAACACGGGGCGGTGCCTTGACCGCATGGCTTGTGTAGTTTCGGACTGGTACAGCGTCCGAGAGACCGTCTCGGGTTACCAGTGCAAGAACATTTGTCGCGTTGTCTTGTTTTCACATCTCAGAAGAAGGAAAAACGTGGATTCTCGTTGGCCATGAACTGCAGTAATTCGTTCTGGTAACCCAAAGATAATGGGAAATGTCCAGTGTGTTTTTACCTTTGCTGCTTTCATCCCATAGCATCGAAGGAAAATAATATGTCGCAGAGCTTTTCCCTTTGCCTCGAAGATGTCAAGGCCTGAAAGGGGATTGATTTTAGTCAACTGGGAGTATAACAATGACCTTAGCAACGTACATCCCATGGCTGTACGTGTCTGGCCGGCAGCGTTCGCAGTCGAGTCGTGGCACCTCTGAAGCCCCAGTGATCCACAACTGTGAGAACGAGAGGTATGATAACTCTCCGGGGAATTCGAGCAGCAGGGGCGCCGTCAGTGCACTGCTACAAAATTCGACAGCGAACGCCGTGGACCGGGCACTTTTGCCAAGTGCTGTACATTTTGCGCTGCACGCGACATGTTAAACGTAAAATTTAGTGCCTACTCGACGGGGGTACCCGATCGAATAAAATGCTGCCGAACAGGACTGAAAAGTTTACAGTGTTGGTTCGCGTAACTTAGTAACTGTAGACTTGCCACTCGCTGCATAGGGAGCTGTATTGAATGCTTATAAATAACATGCTTTGTAATCTTGTGCTTTCTTATGTTTCGGGGTGAAAGAAGAACTTGTGTTAATATAAGGATCACTGTCTTTTTTTTTTCTTCGATAGGAAGGTAAGCATACATGTATGGTGCGTGTGTAGTGACGAAACTACTAGCACAGCAAATGGCCAAGAGAGCAGAGTGCGATAGCGCGATCTCTCGGCGTGAAGCTGATGCGAGTTTGTAAACAGCGCCACAGGCGACCTTCACTATACGCGTCGAACGGAGAGCTGGCGGCAATTAAAAAGGACGACAAGCTTTCCACTTTCTCTGGTAGGTATGTCTGCGAGCTTGATATACACGACAGCAACGATGGCTATAGCAACGTTGGGCTATAGCTCATCGCAGCGTTTGAGAAGATTGGACACTACTTCTGTGGTGCATGCCGCCGAAAGGACAAGTATGGCGGTAGAAAGTGCATGCGCTTTGCGGTGTACATAACGTAAGATGGCGCCACGATATCCACTTTCAGGTCTGTTTAATGTAATTGAAATGCGCTGACTTGATTCCTCGACCTTTCTACCCGGTTTTTAAGCATTTTTATGTCTATTAAACCCTGAGAAGTAAAAAGTAAAGAGAGAGTCCATTGCTTTTCATTGTCGTGCTTAAGATTTGATTGCTTACTCCGCGCTTCTGTGCATGGCTACCGTGTTTTCCTAGACCCGTAGCTTACAAAAGACGTACTTTGACGAAGGGACCGTTTCTACAAGAGAGACAGACTCACGCTGCGTATTTAGCTTGGCGTTATACAACCTTAACTGTTTGCGTAAGTTTGATATGGCCAAGGATTATTAATAGAAGAAACATGAGCTTACAGCAGGTAGCGAAAACTGTCTAGTGCAGCAAGTACTTTCTTAGTAAATGGCCTTTAACAAGGTAACAGGAAAAACAAATCATAAATGGGGTGTATGTATGTATTTACAATTATATAATTAACGTACTTTAAAGTAGCTTTACAAACAAGAGGGATTATAAGTTGGACAGGTAGAAATCGAACTGTCGGTGTTCAGGATGGAGAGATCTCACTGTATCAGTTGAGGAACAACACCCAGAACTTCACCGCATGCATTGCCTGAGCAGTGCGAACGTGCTGTACGTTAATACCCTGACAGGGGAAGGACCCCTAGGTGAGCATAGGACGCCAAATCTACGGAGGCGCAATAGGTGTCTGTGCTATTGGGTTGAAGGCTGGCCGAGGGGCATACATGCACTGAACATACAGGGTGTCGTATATTCTCTCTCCAGTCTCCACGGAGCACCACAGGTTGGTTAGCCAGGCTGAGTTCGCTAGATCCGCATCGCGTTCCCGTTTACGGATTATGGACAGCGATATAGTAGGAATGCTCTCAAATATTAGTAACTGTCTGGGAAAAACGGTTCACGTAACCTTCTAAACATCATACATTTAGATAGGTCCTTCACTTGCACTGAAAAAGGGAAAAAAGTGCGGAAATTATTGTGAAAAAGAAACAAGAACAGACCTTCAGAGACCGCTCGCTTGGTTTACTGCGGACGTCTGGCAAGTGCCAGCGATGTATGTGATTTGGCACCGCTAGGGAGTATGTAAAAAGATGAAT
This sequence comes from Amblyomma mixtum, assembly GCF_055824585.1. Taxonomy (NCBI): domain Eukaryota; kingdom Metazoa; phylum Arthropoda; class Arachnida; order Ixodida; family Ixodidae; genus Amblyomma; species Amblyomma mixtum. The sequence goes on along the minus strand of NC_143014.1, from coordinate 95,131,725 downwards.
ACTTCTTGACGCATTATACCCTTGCTGATGAGAGTTGTGGTTGCGCGTGGCGAGCGGTGCGCACCACGTATCAACAGCGCAAACCCAGAGCTCTTCTGGCGTAGACGACGGAGCGAAAGTTACAGCTAAGTGAAGACGGTTTTGAATACTGTGACACGAAAAACGTGGTCCTGTCTGGTTTCAGGTAATGCAGAGGGGTGTTGTGTCGGCGTTCATTTAGCTCGCTGCCCCGTGATTTGAGCCAATACATATGCGGCTTGTCCGCGGTGAGTAATAGCCTGATTCTGTTTTAGTGCACTTCAGTAGCTCGAGCTTGCAAGATAATCCGAGCAGAGCCGTGTCGGCTAAGTCCGCTTTGCGGCAGGCCCGGTGCTATTGTTTGTACTAATCTCGTAATCCCGGCTCTCTTGTCGTTTTGGCTTAAATGAAAACTGAAGACGGATAATACTATGCAAAAATTCTGCTGCCAGTGCCGTGGCGCGTTTTTAAACGGCATGCAATTCCACGACGAAGTTGCAGCCATTTCAACTTCCTCAAAGGATATCGTATTTTCCGGACTGTAGTACGCACCCAGTGCATCGTCCGAAGGGGCAAATTTTGTCCGAAAACAAAAAAGCTTTTGCTTAGGTAGTCCGCATTCGGTGTATAGTCCGCAGGGACGAATTTCGGCTGAAGATAAGTTTTTTTAGATTGTCCGCTGATGCGTCAGAGAAGCAGCCCAGATTTTCTTCAGATTTTTCAGGGAAGCAGAGCCCACATCCGTGCTTTTTTTTTTTTTTTGTCGCCATCAAATTTTTTCTCCCTTGCTCGGCTAGACTTTGCTGCATGCGCACGTTCCATTACACTGAGATCGAATGCTGCCGGGAAGACTCTCTCCATCTTTTCGTAGCCATCGCAACCGTTCTTCAAGGAGGACTACGACGCCTCTGTCGTTATTCATCGAGGTTTTTCGCATGCATTCACAAATAAAAGTACTGAAAAGCAGCCATTCTAAGTGCTTGCATATCGAAGGTGATTGCATATCGGAGCTGATTTCGCCATTTGACTTTGCACGGGAGAATGTCGCGGCCGCAGTCGGGTTCCGTTTTTTTTTTATTTCAACAGCCATACTAGCCTTCTTCGGGTATGATAAACTATCTTAGGAAATTAATCATGTATAGACTGCACCCATAGACAGTCCGCACTGCGCGAAATATCAGCTGTTAAACATGTATACTTCGTGGACCATAGCCCGGAAAATACGGTAATTATAATATCTGAACAGCTGACTAGTAACTCGAGCAAATGCATTTCTACGGCTACCAAATAATGTACTAAGCATGTTGCTTGAGCTATTTGGAATGAAACTGAGCGTAAGCATTTTAAATAAGCTTTCGCTTGGAGTGAGCGTGCACCGTGTGCCTTTTCCGTGTGCTTCAACTCGGGGTAGTAAGTGACGTTAGTATGTAGCCTTGCCGCAGTGCGCTGTGCGTGTCGAAAAGACCAGTTAGGCTACCCTTCGTCTTCTTTCCTTTCACGTTGTAACCCATGCATCCGAACCGAATTTCTTGAGTTGTTACGCGGTACTCCCTAGAACTCTAGAATGGTTTGGTTTATGGGGGTTTAACGTCCCAAAGCGACTCAGGCTATGAGGGACGCCGTAGTGAAGGGCTCCGGAAATTCCGCCCACCTGGGGTTCTTTAACGTGCACTGACATCGCACAGTACACGGGCCTCTAGAATAGAACTCTAGAATGGCGCTTGCGCCACTCTTCTGCAAAGCCAGATATGTTTACGCAGATAACTCTAGAATGCGTTAACTGCGTAAACATATCTGGCTTTGCAGAAGAGTGGCGCAAGCGCCGGTGGCTGTGTTGCACTTCCTCGTGCGAGAGAAATGCCTTCGCACTGTGTGCCAGCGGACCATCGCAGACCCCTTGGTTAAATTTAGTTGGATTCCAGTCAGAACCTCCCCGATTAAAATACAACCCCCACCCACCCTCCCCCCTTTTTTCTTTTTTACGCAGGAAGAGCCGAGGTGTTGCGTTTTTGAGGCTACACGTGCGTTCACCTCGTACGACGTACGAACTCTATACGGTCTGCCATTTGTGCCATAACTTTTGACTATTAGTCTTATATTTGCCCCTAAAGCGTACGTGGGGGAAGTTGGTCACTGCGCTGGCCCTCGAAAGAACTAGCCGGGGGAACTGGTTCACATTTGACGGCAAACCCTCACCTGCTCGCCAGGATTTGCTTTTCGCGTGATACTAGGCTTAACTTTGGTCTATGGATAGGTCTATTAGTGGTCAGCTTGTGTACGGATTCGCACCCATGCTACTCGCTCTCTCAAAATCTGTTCGACAAAAGCTGCGAACAGCTGAGTTTATTTTGCGCCCTCAGCTACGGCGTGCGTCACAGACTACAGTGTTTTCTTTGGCACGCCAGAATCCATTAACCTAAATCAAACGTCTTGGCAGGAACGAGCGGAATAAACTCATGCTACCTTTGCCTTTTATCTCAAGCTTACAATGCATATTGGGTCAAAAAACAAAACCTTCATGCAATTAGTCTGAAATGTCCTCCACTCAAGAAAACAACGTTTCGGGAAGTGTGGAATGTGCGCGCCAGGCGGCTCTTATTGTCGCCGTATACGGGTCTGGACCGGGCTTTAGTTAGCTACTAGAGCTGAAATGCCTGGTCGGGTGGCTGACGTCCTTACGCCGCCCGAGGTGGGCTCCAGACTGGGAGCCCGTGTTAACGGCGAACTTAAAAATTCAGCTCGTGCAGTGCTTTAGTCTGTGCTTAGCGGCAGGATGCGGATAGGCGTGACCCCCTCTCATTGGCCACAGTTTTTTTTTTTCGCTGTCACACCTCAAACTGCATCATCAGACACCAGCGGCATACAAACCAGGTGAGCGCAGTGTTACACAAACTGGGCGTTGCAGAAAATTCAAGCCGAGCGGAAACAGCGCTCGAAGTGAGTGTTATCATTAGGAGATACTTAGGCAGACAAGAAAATTCCCGTCAAAAGAAGTTTTTGATAGTTAATGTGTCCTGCCTACATGAACCGGTACCTATCAGGACATCGCTGCATTCACTGGGTCAGGCGACGTATTAGAGAAAAAAACGTGACCTTAAAAATTCGTGCGCAGTTACGGAGCATGTGAAAATGAAGAAGAAAAGAAAAGGCGCTGTGCTGTTCTTGTCCTAGAAAGTGCTCAAGGCGCATCTCCCTGGCTGGCAGCACCATTTCTTGATTCCCCGAGAAGCACCCACTAATAGACGCGTCGGCCCACTCGGGATCCTCATGATCCGAGTGTGACACGCTCGTAGTCCTCGGAGGCGCGTCACACGCGGCCCGTCTCAGGGCCGGCTCGTCGACAGTCTCAGACGCGGCAGTCGTTGTTGGAGGTGAGCTCCGTGTCGTTGCTGAGTCCGCTGATGTCGCGTTTCACGTGGTTCCTGGCGGGCTGGTCAGCCGGTGGCGACGGCCGCAGGCTGTGCTCCCGGCTGACCCGTGCCCCGCGCGTGTACTCGTGGGTGAAGCCAGCCATGAGGCCGCCCAGCATTGGACCCGCCCAGTAGACCTGCGAGACCACGTCGGCACAGGCTGAGCGGACGTCAAGTCCCCTGCAGCCCTGCTCTGCACAGCGAATGACGCACCGCTGCTGCGGTGGACAAGGAAGCGCATTACGATGCTCTAGAGGTCGCTGTCACTGCAGCAGAGCAAACTGCTGCTGCGATTTATGGGAAGAAGGGATGCATGCATCACAACACGGAGGGCCAAGGTTCTGCACGGGGCAGAACAACACCGGCGCCAAGAAGCCCGGCACTGTGGCGAGGAGAGCCGCCATCACTGCGACACTTGAGAACCGAATGAGTCTTCATTTCTGAGGGTCTAACTTACTGCGTCCGCACACCTCCAGCAATGTGAAAAACCACAGCGATGATGCTTACGAGGCTGACGTCCGAGTTCTTAATTCATTGGTATACGCTTTGCAGCCCCGAAAGCACGGCACGGAAATTTCAACAGCCCTTCACTTTGGACTTAACCACGGCTCTTTGAAATGGTGCAGTGATTCCGCAAATAGCGCGAAGTCCTCTCAGAACGCGACACTTGATGCGCTGTTTTGATTGGCACCGTACGACATGGACAGGCGACCGCATTTGAACAGAAATGCTCCAAAGCTATACGCCGAGCAGCCACAGGTATCGGCCCTCCGCGACCAGTGAGCACTGCGCAAGCCAGGCTGACCTTTGATCGAAGAACTCGTCTATTGCACAGAAATATCGGCAGTGGTCTTGGCGCCGTCTACTTACGTCCGCTGGCAGAACCGGCGGAGCTCTTTAAGTGAAGATAGCTTCACTTTATTGCCCACTGTTCTATCGACGATTCTGTCATAAAAAGGCAAATGGTATATGTGTGTGTGTGTGTGTGTGTGTGTGTGTGTGTGTGTGTGTGTGTGTGTGTGTGTGTGTGTGTGTGTGTGTGTGTGTGTGTGTATGTGTGTGTGTGTGTGGGTGGGTGGGTGGGTGTGTGTGCGTGCGTGTGCGTGTGCACGTGTGTGTGTGTGTGTGTGTGTGTGCACGTGCGTGCGTGCGTGCGTGCGTGCGTGTGTGTGTGAGGGGGGGTGCGCGCGTGCACCAACATTTTAGACTGATAACCATGACCTTTCTGCGGCATCGAGACATAGAGATAGGTGCATTGAGATCGACTGAGGCATGGCTATTCGTTTTCCATAAATGTGCATTGTTATTTAATATATTGGTTTATGGAAGTTTAACGTCATAAAGCGACTCCGGCTGTGAGGGACGCCGTAGTGAAGGGCTCCGGAAATTTCGCCCAGAATCTCGCCTATCTAGAATTTCGCTTCCGTCGAAATTCCACCGCTGCGGTTGGGATCGAACCCGCGTCTTTTGGGTCAGCAGCCGAGCGACATAACCACTGAGCCACCGCGGCGGCGTTACTTAATAGAGAGATCTGGCACAGCGGAGACGTACTAGCCCAGACGTATACCGGATTACCGGACGTCTTCAGAGAGCGCGCAGTGGCAAGGGCAGGGTCAGGTGAGGTCACTGCGCCTGTGCAACCGGCGTTGCACAATAATAAAATGTACACTGGCGAATTCTCTTGAGTGGCAAGGAGCACAAAGCAGCGCGAGCACACATCGGTCATCGCCAAATTCGTGGTTGCTCCTAAATGTGGGATAAGGAGAACGGAAGAGAAAAGCGGGAAAAATAATAACGGAGAGGTAGAAAGCAAGGCGACGCCCTGCATCAAACCTTGTTCCCGGGAAGCAGCAGAAAAAGGTAAGGCAGACAGAAGCGCACAAGACGCAGCGGGGATAGATTGTATCCAATACGGCAGGAAGGGGGTGGGGAGGGGGGGGGGGGGTTGAGGAGAGAAGCGGTTTAGAGCCAGGGCCACACAGGGCAACGGCGGCTTCTTTTGCGCTTCGGATCGCCCCCCCCAGTTGTCGCTCGCAAGTCCCCCAGGGGCTCCGTGTCTTCCTTCCTGCGCGCGCGAGCGCGAGCCGTGCTTTGTCCCGCGGGGGTCGGCGCTGATTGGACGGGCCGGAGTCGGACGACCACCAGGGACGCGGACGCCATTAGCGGGGCCTGCCTTCGGCCCCCGCGGCCTTTGTTCACGGTGGGACGTCGCCGGTGCGGCCCGCAGTCACTTGTGACCCCGGTCGCAGCGCCTACACCCCGCCGGCCTTATCGGTGAACGCGGCCGGCCATTTGGCAGAGAGCGACAAAATGGAAAGGTTTAAAAAAAAAATAATAAACCGCTCGTTAATTCTTTTTTCTCGACAGACGCGAAGAGAGAGAAGGAAAAAAACGGCGGTGCTCCTTTTTAAAAGCAAGGAGAGTGTTTTCGCTTCTGTTCGGAGGGCAATGATTTTTGGACACGTGGGCTTCGACGCAAGGATACCAATGAAAAATGAAAAATTATTAAGCAACGCAGTATGGTCGCTTTCTTGTAAATGCATTTTGAATATACCCAAGACATTTAATCTCCCTTCTGTTTTTTTTTTTTTTTGCCGCCACTCGATGCCCCTACGAACCTACCTTGCCTCCTCGGACACCAGACCGCATATAGCGTTTGCAGTACACACAATTTGCACCTTATTGAATCCGCGGATAATTTTTTCCTACACTGTTTTCAATCACGCCGTCGATGGACAATTTTTTAAATCTACAGTCGTAAAAAAAATCGTGGCACAGGGATTGGGGGGAGCTAGCCCGCAACATTGAACAGCGATTTATAATCGTGGTTAGACGAATATTCGTTTTCTGTTAACTCCTTGCTCTTCAGCATCGCAAGTAAAAGAAAAAAAAATGGAAAAGAGAAGGAAGGACAAGCTGCCTTGCGGTCCTCATCGAACGGTCGTGGTTAGTTGGTCGTAAATCACAGGCCCCTGCCACCTCTTCTCTTCTCTTTTTGTTTGAATCACCGCAACGTCGATTAATGACTTATAAACGACTCGCCGTGCGGCGTGTACCGATATTTGACTCCGCAGCTTCTTCTCCGCGCCCGGGCGCCCGCATTGTTGGCGCAACCCTTCTTCAGTCCCTTCTCTCTCCCCCTCGCCTATGTTTTCCCTTCTGCCCTTGCGTTTTAGTACCGTCGGCCTGTTTGCGTGTCTTTCTTTTTTTCGCCAGTGAAATTGCGACAGTAGAGGCTACGCAGCCCAGAGACGTCAGAGGCTGGCCACGTACGGGGCGTGAAGCGTGCACGAAGCATCGTTGGCATGGCGACAGCACTGACGCTCCCGAAGGGCTTTGGAACGCCAACAGAGCGGTTCGATTAAACGCCCCGCACGCGGAAAGGGGAGACACGCAACCGGCCGGCTGGAACGGAGCCCGGCTCGCCCCCACATCCCTCCAGTAAGGAAAGAAAAGCAAGAGCGGTCCCACAAGTGCGGCCACGCGCAGGAGGGTGAGGGAAGGTGGGCGCATCTCTCGCCACAGGAAGCGAGAGCACCGTGGAAAAAGGCAGCAGCGGGGGCCGCAGGAGGTGGCATATGTACCGCGCAGCAACAACGGCGAGCAGCGAGGAAGGGCGCCCTAACAAGCTGCCAAGAGAAAACAGGGGCCCGCGATCTCATCCCTGGGCAGTCCTCGAACAATGAGCTTGTTTCGGAGAGCCGGGCGCGCTTTGTCTCGTTCGTTGTTCCGCCGGGACGGGGAGGAGTGCGCGCGGCAATAGACGAACCCATTTGCCGCTATTCCACGGGTGGCTTCTCCCCGCTCAGCACAGCAAAGCGGCAGAGCACGCTTGTCGGGGGCCTTTCTCCGCGAGGTGCAGACGAAGGGAGCCTCCCTTTCCCCGCGATTACTTTTTCTCCCGGAGAAGGAAGAACAAGGCCCCGATCGTTGTCTCTTAGCCGCAGAGAAAAAGCACAGAGGGAGGAATTCACGCGAATGAAGACAACACTTTTTTTTTGTTCTGGATTCTTGAACCTTTGAGTGCTGCTAAGGAGGCAAACGGTGTGCTTTTGGTATGCGGATAAATAAATAGCGACAGATTTCATCTTTACTATCATTCCTAGTTTCATTCAGCTCTCGGTCTTATTCTCAGGGGAGATATGAAAGAATTAATTTCATGTTTTCATATTTCCTAGGGGAAGTTTTACAAGAACTTTCCCTCAAACAATGGGGACGAAGGAGGCGGGGAGGGAGAGAGATAGAGGCAGTCGTTCAGAAGGGGTGCCTAGTTGTGGTGCGATACGTCTTTCCTTTTTGTTCGCCTTTACTGAACGGACAGTACTTTGTGTGTTTATGTTTTCTGTCAAGATGGCCTGCTTTGTTTTTGTTAGCAAGGAGGACTGACTTCGGAAGGATGCTGCTTACCGGCTAAGCTCGCGCTTGCCACGACTGTTGCAACATTACAATTTACCGCTTCTTTAGTAAAATACCCTGTGACACTTTTTTTAGGGCTGCTCATTGTGCGCCAAAGGGTTCCTTATGCGGACCGAGACCAGTAAAGAAGGAATTGCGGAAATCGGAAGAAATTGCGAGAACTAAACGCAATCAACTTTTAAAATTCTGAGTAAAAGTGAATAAAGAGATTGTCAGAAATCATATTCCACTTGTTAATTGAAGAAACTGGTCGCAACCAGTCAGTATCACGCCTTGCACACACGTAGTAGCAGATTGCATGCCTTGGTTTTCCAACCCCTGTGCTGCAGCTGCGCTTTTTGGCGGCATTTTTGCTGAGAATCTGAGGCGTACAGGCGCCACGAGCAGGTGCGAACACAGCGTTGCACCCAAATATCTGCTTGCAGTTATTTCGGTAATCTTGGAACGCTCTTCTGCTCTCCCCTCACTCTTTCCTCTCTTTGTCTTTCGGCATACTGTTGGTCAATTTGCTTTTTTTTTCTCCCATCAAAATATGCGCAGCTTGTACAAAAGCGCTCACCTGCAGTAGAGTTCTAAGTGGAAAATCCCATGTTCTAAGTTCTAATTCGGCTAACGTAGCTAATGATCAATGCGTACTTTTTCCAAGCTGATGATAAGCCACTCACTCATTCCCCGTATTCGCTGCCACGGACACCTCGCTTATTATATCTCTACCCTACGGACCCTAATGAGATCAATGATGTCATAACTAGCTTAAGAACAACTGGTACTGTTTTAGATGATATGCTTCCTTCGATTGTGAAACTAATATCTTCATTTATAGCAACTACATTAGCACTTATTATTACTTTGATATTTTCGTCTGGCACCAATCCTGACGACCTGAAAAATGGAAAGATCACCCAAGTAATTAAAAAAGGTTGGTTTTATGGGGTTTAACGTCCCACAGCGACTAAGGCTATGAGCGACGAAATTAAAAAAGGTGACTCAAGATATCTCAAATTATAGACCTATTTGCGTGCTACCTTTTTTTCAGTAAAGTAACTGAAAAGCTTTTGGTAACTCATCTAACACGCTATATATCAAATTTAACTTGTTGTCTCCGCATAGTTCGGATTTCGCTCAAGCTACTCAGCTGAATTAGCACTGCTATGTTTCAAAGATCAAACTGAAACGGCTTAGATAATGAACTTATTATGTCAGTATTTATAGATATTACCAAGGCATTTACTCAATTAATCATGACGTTCTTGTTCTTAATTTTCTATCCTAAGGTGCACATGGTCCTACATTACCTCTCATTCGCAGCTATTTATCTAACAGAACTCAGGTAGTTGATATTAATGACACTCTCTCGCAGCCTAAACTTGTAACCAGGGGCGTAACACAAGGTTCAATCCTAGGCTCACTATTTTTTATTTGCATTAATTACCTATATACCTAATCGTCTTAGTTTTTCAAATTCGTTGTTATATGCAGACAACACAACCAATATACTAAAACCGATGCCTAAACACATAAATCAATAAATTAATCTTGGATTTAATAAATTTGCCTGCTTGCAAGCAGGCAAATATCAAGGTGATTGCGCGCGTACCATGGTACGCGCGCAATCACCTTGATAATAATCCTACGATGACCAAAATCATACCAAGGCGGAACAGCGCAAGCTACACACGGACAAGAAAGTAGACGAGACACACACACAGCGCTGTGTGTGTCTCGTCTACTTTCTTGTCCCTGTGTAGCTTGCGCTGTTCTGCCTTGTGATCAACCAACTAGCCCGCGATGTGCTATTCGAATTCATACTATTTCATAGCCGCAACGAATAACTGACGCCTCATTTTCATTACTACACGAGTACTTTATTACCCTCACAAAGAGTAATGTTTGTAAGTGTTATTTTAGATCGCAATATTAAACTTGATAGGCATATAAAACTTGTTTCAAGAAAGGTGGCATTTGGACTACGAACAATAATAAAGCTCTGTCTTACTATCCACAACGCGCAATGATAACTTTCTACAACACATTAATTCACTGTCAAAGACAGTACTGTCTTTCATCATGGGGTAATACTTACGCTACTCACCTTCAACATCTCCAACAGTTAAAAATTCAAGCACTAAAACTTGTCACCTTTGACCATTTCAGTAGAAATGAACCATTTCAGTAGAAATGATCTACCCCTCTTTACTGATTTATGAATACTATCACTACGGTACCTTTTCCAGCAAAAGTTGCCACTAATAATTTTTAAGGTCTTAAGGAATTAAACGATTATTGCTTTATGAGTGCCACTTCTTGAGTTAATTGTATTATATATTACAAGGTTCGCTGCTGATGCATTCTTTCTATCTAAGATTAATACCAATCACGGGAAATTTACCGCGAACTGTGTGTGTATAACGTTCTGTAATCAGTTACCCAATGAAATTAAATGATGCGGAACATCTGCACTATTCAAGAAAAAAATTTAAACAACATATTTTAACAATTTTAACAACATATGCTCACTGCAGTAGCCCAGTGTCGTGGCATATTATGAATATTGTTTTTTTTTTTACTCTACTCCTATTCCTGCTCTGTATTAAATTGCATTTGATATTGGCTACTGCATATTCACATTTCTAACCCAAACCCTGTTTTTACTGTTCCTGTTGTTACTGTTTTTGTCCACACATATATTTTTCATCTGTGTTCAGAGTTATTTACTTCAGAACAATGATCATGTTATTGCTTTTAACCAATGTCACTGTATTTTAAACGTTTATGTACGTTATACGTTTGACGAAGTGCTGTTGCTGCGTTTTACATACCTTTTATGCATAATCTGTATAGGAGGCCCCCCTGACGATTTTGTAAACTTGGGACATTCTCCTGTATTTTTCAAGTAAATAAACTGAAAGTGAAATAACTGGAGCAGAAAACGTAGCGTTATTCGTGTTCTTTTTTATTTGGTTCGACACTTATGAAACTCGGAGGCACTGGATTTTGAATTCATTTACTGAGCACAGAGGAACGAAGTACAAACTGGATGCCCACACCATGGCATCGACCAATTATTTTATCCCCTGACTTCCGCTGCCGAATATTGCCAGTAAAACTATGAAGGGGGCTAGCTGCCATCTGCTATTAATTGAAAACTGCGCTGAAATCTAGGCGAAATAAACGCAGACCTTGAAGAACGAACACCATGACGGTGCGTAGAGATGGCCGCTGTGCTCTGTCTCGGTGTTTGCGGTCGTTCCGTGCACCTTTTAAGCACAGTTTCAGCATAAATGAGAACTCACGCAGTGGTTTGACACTATTGGCCTTAAACGAGAATTTCTGGAGCACAATATTAATTATAATACCAGTGGTAGCAAATACCTCGCCATGTCCTACACTGCGTAGCAGAAATTCATCTTTCATCTTGACCGCACTCTGTCACTTGCGCTATCCCGCGACCAGGATCTCACACTGCGTACCGTGTTTCGCTGCCTTTTGATCGCATAGCTGAGGAGCCGACAATTTTCTAGAATTTTGTATTAGCAAACGATTATCTTCCATAGACCTGCCCGACGGCTCCAGGCTCTCACGAGTAGCCGCCAACTTGCACAGCGGATATTCCAAGCAACGTGAGCGACATCATTTTTTTTTTTTGTCTTGCGAACAAAACTGCTTGCTGCACCGTAACGTCTGTGTTCTGCTTCTGCTGACGCCCGCGCCATGCCTGCTTTTGGCAAAAAAATAAAGAACTGCCGTGCTAGACCATTTTTTGATCAAATGGATGATAAATAATCCTGAGAATATTCCTTCGTGCCAAGACAGCATCGTCTTCGTCTTGAAAGCCAGCACACCCACAGCTCTGTGCCGAACTGCCCGCGCAGCTATAGGAACACGCCAAGGACTGCGGGGCTTAATGGGCCTGCGCGCGCCTCTGCTGACGGTCGGAATCTAAGCGCCCGACGTCCTTGCGAAAACCTCCCGCGGCCCTGGTGCTCCGCGCATGTCATCTGTCGAAGCGGTACGCCACGCGATCGTCCGTACATCTGCAGCACAGGGCCAGACTGCGCGGTAACTGCGCTCTCTGCCCTTTATGGCCTCGGTTCCTTGGGGGCAGAACATTTTCTCGTGCGGTCCCTGAGTTTTGCGAGTTTGCAAGTCGATAAGGCCAGAGGGTAGATTGAGACCGGGTAGAAAAGACGTAGTCTCTCAAGGCGACACGGACAGCCTCATTGTCATCCACGCAAAACGTAGTGTATATCTTAGTGCAAAAAAAGACTATGACGATGCAAAATCGCTGTTTCTACAGTCTGCACCGGAAAGTGTTTCCTTTTTCTTGCTGACAGCTATACTGGGGTGTATCCTGAATTATCTGCCCGTAACGGGCTACAGTGTTGTGTCAACTGTTTTTCTGTTCTATTTTTTCTTACTATATGGACGCTCTATTGGGACTATAAAATGTCTCAACAAAACGAACGCGCATTCGCAATACTTGCGGCTAGTAAAAAAAAAAAAAAGAGAGATATCGCTCACCGAAAGTGGTGTGTGCTGAACTCGCCGGCACAGAAAATGTGCGAAAGTGCTCGGCACTCGCTCATTCATGCGCTTATCGTATTTCACAATCACGGAACGTCGAAGGCAGTTCGATGCAGAACGAGGAGTATGCAAAAAAAAAAAAAATCGAAGAGCAGGTCGTGTCAGTTGTATGTCGCTGCTTTCGTGTAAGCCAGAATATCAAGTCTGGCACCTATCACGTCTGGCACGCGCATATCCTGCTTTAGGTCGTTTATTTGTCTGTGGAAGTTAGATCGGTTGCAGAAAAAAAAAAAACAAGAAAGCATGTATTAATGTTCTTATTCACAAACTGCGTCGTGCAGTGCATAAGTTCACGAGCTTTGTAATTGTTCTACAACTGGCTTTTGAGAGGGAAACAGAGTGGAAATTAGGGATGCTCGCATTGTTTACGATGTTCGCTAACTTTCAGGCTATATACCACAACAGCGTGTGAGGCGCACTGAGCACCATAACCCGCAATTCGTCCACGCCTAGTGCACTGAGAAGATGCGTTTTTCTTTGCATTACCCATTGTTCTCGTTTTGTTTTCTTTTATCATCACCAGGACAGTATAGACGGAGGGGGGACTTGGCGCCATGGTTTAAAGGGCACGCAGGTTGTACAATGAGCGTATGGTTCAAAGACAAGGTAACTCTGCTTGTCCGCCAATTTTAATCTGCGGTCAATGTACGCTTTAGCAGCTGGGTGCCGCACATTTATCAGGGCGCCGATATTGAGCACTTTAAAAGCTGCCGTAAAGAACAGAGACAAACTTCCTGGCCATTTGGGGCCGAATTTCGGGAAACTTAGTATTCTGAATGCATTCCGAAAAGTCAAATTGCATGTTCCGGCGTAGCATGAGTCAAGTCGTCGTTTGTCCTATTGCCGGCGAACGTTGGGCGCCGCGATTTGCGATACGCCTCCGATACGTTGAGTGGACGAATAGCTCGTTCTAGCGGTCTTTAGATCACTGTGGACTCCGATCTAAATACCACTAGAACGAGTTATCTTTAATAAATTAAACCGTTAATTTCACTGCATCACGGCATATTGAGATTCCACTCGAGCCGCAGTGGTCAACGCAATGAAACGGTCACTCCAAAACCATAACACGAAAAAAGACACATACGAATACGGACGCTAAACAAGTTCTGTCCGTACGTTCAACACCTACGGCTTTGCGCTAATTGTAGGGCGTGACACGTACGTTATCTCCACATATCAACACCTGCTGTACAGGCTCTAAATTATTACTGGTGGAATGAAGGCACGTGTTCAGTAAGGTAGGCTCGCATATTACACCTGTATGTAAGCGCAGAGGACTCCTCTCGATAAAGTTATTCCTTCCGTGCTAACAACCGTACTCAGGCGCCACAAAGCATACCGTCTCGATGGCACTGAAAACCTGGGAAAAGCTCCCATGAAGTCACAAACTTCTCTTTAGCGCGGTCGGCTTTTGGAGTCGAATGCACCGTCATGGATAAATGATGTGAGAACGAGAGTCCCTTACGTAATACCTTGAGCACGCAAACTTTAGGATTTTTCAGAATTTGTTTTTCTCGCGCAAGCTAAAACGAACACGAATTAAGAAACGGACAAAACATCACCGATGTTGTTTCCGTTTTGTTTTCCGAGTTCGTTATAGCTTATGGCAAAAATGTTTTGTAGCTAGTAATACCGTATCTCGTCGAACAGTAAGTTCTCAAAAATTTTATTATACACAAAGATCCCATTGTGCAGTGATGAAAGTTGGCTGGTGAAAAGCTGTAATTGGATGTTGTAAACAAAAATGAAAGGTTCCATCACTTAACTCCGTCTGCAGAAATATTCTTACCTTCGCATTCGCGTCTACACTGCGCCGCATCGGCTTTCATCTGTGGACCCCAGTGAGTGCAAAGTGTGAGGCTAGTTCGTACGCACACGAGCAGCCGCCTTTCTGGCGTGCACGCCCTTGGGCAGAGGTGGCATTTACGGGACACTGTCTGCAGCACAATGACGAGCGGGGGAGGGGAGGGTCCCCGCGTGAAAGACACGTACCCAATGGTGGCTCCATGTGTTCGTGATGAGCGCGGGCCCCAAAGAGCGCGCCGGGTTGAGGCCAGCTCCCGTGAAGCGGTACTGCGTCAGGGAAAACGTGCGCTGCTGTGAAAATGCGCGGCTGTTTTCGTCTGCCACCTCACCAACATGGAGTAGCAGGGAATCGAACCAATGCCAAGCTGGCTATACTCAGTCATTTGTATTTAGGAAGCCATTTTTCTTAGCAACGTTTGACTCCAACACTCGGGACAAATAATGTGAACAATTACATCACTTTGCACAAGGAGTAAAGTCGTATTTACGAACAGACAAAACTAAAGAGCAACGACTGCATAAAGTGCGTCAAGAAACTACGTTGCAGTTCAGAAAACTAGCAAAAAACCTTGTAAAAAAAAAAAACAAAAACAAAACTAGCTGTTCATCGTCACTCGCGTAACACAGACTTGAAAAACGCTGTAAAACGTGTGGAAGATCGTGTGGAACTCGTCCTTTCTTCCATCGCAAGCCAGCTATGGACGATGGGCATGTATGCAAGTGGCTCCTTCGCATACATGCCCTTCTTCCTCCCCGTCGTGAGTAAAAAAAAAAAAAAAAACGATACGAATTAAGGGTGTGCGCTCAGAAAAACAAGGTGGTGACTAGAGTCGTGAATAAAGAAGCAATGAAATGGAGCAGTCCATTCTGTGTCACCTCCGCAAGGTATTGTTGCATATTAATTGTTGGTTAAGGCTCCTTCTGTGGCACTATTTCTGGGCCAGTTTAAGTCGACCACACGAAAAGAATGCAAGCTGGCGAAGCTCCTACTATAGTGCCACTCAGCGTTGCCCACAGATATAGTTTCAAAGTGCTGCGACATGGTTAGTAGCGCAAAAAAAACACAAAGGACAAGAAAAAGCAACTCATGGAACACAGCTTAGGGAACTCACGGCAAATGAAAATTCGGTCGTTCTGTTCTGCGAGTTCCTTTTCGTTGCCTGTTTTCTTTTTTCGCGCTAATAACCATCTCGCAGCTATTTACCTAGCACCAACTAGCCCAACTTTCGTCTTTAGTAGTTGCAAAGTGGTTCTGTTTTTTTTTCTATTTTTTTTCGTATCCATGACACAATGAGTTAATATCTATTACAGTACGCACTGCGAAAGACAGCAGAGGAATTTGTGCGCTGTTTTGTTTATTTTAAAGAATTGGAAACTCGACAGCGCTATAAACAACCGGTATACCAGGAACAGTTACGTAATAATCAGGGGAAATAGTGAAAATGGGGCGGAAACCGGGAACTACTGATCTAACTGTTCTTTTTGTTCTCTTGAGCTCTGTTCCGTAGCTTGGCTAATGAAACTTAGTTCCACAGTATACTTAACGAACCACAATCTTACATGAAGTGTCTCGCAGGGAAGCAACTGTGGCGACATCTCACTGTTGTCACCGCGGCGTCCTTCACTCGTGCTGCTGTGCTTGTTATCCGGCTCTGGTATACTCTTATCGCAACTCATATCGACTGGGAGTCCTCGTTATGCCGTAAGTTACGCGGCCACGTTGTAGCTGCATCATTAATTTTAGAAAAGTTCATAATAGCAAATGACCATTTGGCCACATGGATTTCTTTCTGAAGACATCTTCAAGAACGACCCAATGGGCATTGGAACTTCCTTGGACGTCCTGTGAACGTTTAAGAGGTCTATGGGACGTCCAATAGAATACCAGTGGCCATTGGGGAGGTCCCCATATGCTCTGTTTCCTCTTTAGTCGTGTTCAAGGCATTGAAAAGAAGATAGCAATTCGTTCTGTTTAAAGTTAGGCTCTGATGAACAAATATCGGTGCCGTCAGAGCACAAGTTTCGAAGCGAACCCAAAGTGAACGGCGTATAAGAGTGCGAGAGCTGACTGCGCTGATGCGTTACCTTGGCGTAGAGTATACTTTGTTGTTCTTGTTGTCCAGGCGTCCAATAGCACATACGCAAACTGTGATCGGCCAAGAATCGGCACGCGTGCACAGAAGGCAGGAAACCAAGGCGAGGCGCATAAGTCGCAATACACGCCTGCCGATTTCTACTGGTCCGCACATTGCTGGTGTTGTACCAGAGTGAACCGCTCCGTTTGCTTTTCGCTCCGCTTTCGAACGGTGAAGCGATCGTTTACATACGAGATATTCAGGACGGACTCTTCGTGGATGTGCCACAGTTTCTCACCAAGTGGCATTCGTAACGTTCCTTTTATCGTTTCGTACTGTAGCCGAAGATGTGCGTATGTAACGACGATGAAAAAAATATATAAATACAGCTGAAGAGGTGCGGTCGGCGCAACGCACGCTGATGCAGAGGCTGGGTTGTTGACGTGTCCCGTCAGCGCCCACGTATACCTACGCAGCAGCCATCGCCACCGCTTCCTTTTTCTGGTCAGTTGTAAATATCGAAAGCCAGGCGATCTCGTGCTTTTGCGTGGACACGATGGGCCACGGCCAGTGCGATTCTGCCGATAAATTTGTTTCTTTCGTTTTTTGCGTCCCTCCTTCAGACTGACCGCAAATAGATTTCAGCAGCAACGGCAGGCCCGAAGAAATTCATCTACTCCCACCGGCCACAAGGAGCCGGCGCTGTCCAGATGCTGTCGTCGATTCTGGCCGCAATTCGCTCCCGACCAGCGACAGCTGCCGGCCGCCGCCTGACAGCTTCCCATTGAGAGGCGATAGACGTCGTCGCCGGTTTCCGCGAAAGGTCCTCCCGCGCGCGCTCCGTTTCGACACCACCGAAACGGACATTTCCGCCCCTCGTCGGCGTGATAAATGGCCGCAGAGCCTATATCGTCCGCACACACGCCCGGCAGGAGAATGGGAGTGCGACGCAGTGCACGTATATATAACGCACAGGCGCACGGAGTCGCGATGGCCGCAATGGAGCTCGCTGCGCTGTGGACCCCGTGGGTTGGAATGCGCGCTGCAGGCTGAGCGCGAACCATGGCACAGTGGGCGCTGTTTCGCCTCGCACATTGAATAAGTTAAGAACGGTCAAGCTAACTAATACGTGACTCTATTACAAAAGCGACAACGGAAAAACGAAAATGTCAACAGAGTGTCAACTGAGATTTCTTGTGACAGCTGGAATAGTGCGTAGCCGGCCGCACGGTGTCTCTTTTTGTCCTGATCTTTTAGCGTCACACTCTTGGCTTTCGTTGTATTCGCGGGCGACAACAGTGCGCGGTTCACCTTTGAACGACTACTCGCTTCTGAGAGGAAATGTTTGCAAGCCGGGTGCTTTTCCTTTCTAGGCAAACTCACGGTTTTCGCAAAGGGCTCGGGTGAAGTCCGTCTGTATTTATCAGCCGACCTTCCAGGTGTACGTGCTGTTTGTAGGCACCTCCGGATTTTCTTACAGTGTCTCTCTTTGGGCTGCGGAAGAGATAGCGTGGAAACCACGCACTTTTTGAGCTTAAGAAATAGTGAGCACTAAAACCGCGTCCTTGACAGTCCTGGTGCGATCGTGGGGAACGTATTCAACGCGGAATGAAGCAGAGTTCAGAGTTACTGTGAATAAATAAGGGAACATCTCTCGCGTATGCTAATGGTTAATCTTTCTTGCAACTGAGTTGAACTTTATACCAAAACGCACTTTACTGAATTCCCTTTAAACTACACCTGTCACGACGCATACGTTTTTCTCCCGGTGAATCACAACGATCTCTCCCGACCTGCTGTCTCAACGTTCGTGAATGAGAAATGCGCAAAAGGAATGGAGCACCGCGCAGAGTTGGCTTCCCAGTGTAGCAGTTTGACAGATGTGTCGCTCTATAAATGTAGCACGTCAATGACATCGAAGGCCTAGAAATAGCCCGGCAAGAGGTATTCATTATCGGCGATATAGCAAGCAGGCGTCGTGTTATCAGGCAGGACTTTCAGTGACAACGCGTGGAGGCCAAAGGCTCACAATGAGGTGGCATCCTACTGCAGCCCTGTTGAAAAACCCTTCTGCGCCGCACTCAGAAAGGTGCGCTAGACGGTGGCGTTTATGAAAGTTGAGACAGTGGCGTACGTGGAACGCAGACCATAATATGCGTATGGTTTCTAGCCGACGAATCGCTCAAGACAGTCAGTTTTAAGTAGGTCAGGGTAGCTTGTCAGCAGTTGTTCTGATTCGCAAACATGGAAATGCTACAGTTATCTGTGGGCGCGTTAAAACGCCCCGAAAAGAAATGCAAGCTTCAATATTGCATACGTTGGAAGTGGATCTCTTTGCCGCCGTCTCTTTGCGCTGTTGTCCTCTAAGATGCAGTATCAACTAGCTCAGTTGTCTATTATTTCAGTTGTAAGTTGGATAGTACAGGTTCCATTAGTACTAGCTTTTTTGTATCTCGAAATAAGGCGCCTGACCCAAGATAAGCTGCTAGCTGAGCGCGTGCCAATTATTAAGCGATGCGTGAGACGCCAGACAAACGCGCACAGTGATCGTTAACCGAGGGCGTGGATAGATGCGCGGTAAGGGAAGTAACTGGTAATATTTCTGAAAAAAAAAAGGGCGTCCGTTTTTTTTGTGTCTTCATTTAGGGCATCAGACGCAGTTCATGAATAAAAAAAGAAAAGAAAGACACGGTGATATGGTTGGTTTGCTTACTCAGCTCGCTCTTGTTTGTGCAATTTGCACGCGTTGGCACTCAGTTCTCACTACTACCTGCTTGCGAACAGTATACAGATTGATGTCACATTTACCGAAGGAAACATATTGCTCTTTACGTTGCGTGAATCACTCCATGGTTTATGCATTTAACGACTGTCAGGGGCGCACAATGTCAGGCTGTCGGGGACGCACAGTGCAAGCCAAGGTAGCCCGTGTCATCCTCTGCTTCTAGTTCGACCCTATACTGCGGCGTTTTTCAGTGCGCCTCAAAGTGAACCCGGCAGAGAATTTGTGCAGCAGCCAGCGCACTCGGCTCTGACAGCGAGCGCGGTTGCACGTCGAACGGGCGCCCTCAGCGTTTCCTGTTTCTAAAGTCGTCAGACGTCCGAGCGCTGCGCTGGGCAACCCGAGCAGGTCGTCCGCGAGACTTACCGCGAACAGCGCTGCGGCCGCGTAGGCGACTCCCAGGGGCCCCGAGGCCGCGCGGTCGGCAGCCAGGGCGCTCAGGGCCACCAGCACGGTGCCCAGGAACTCGACGCCGAACGCCTGGCTGGCATGCAGGCCCTGCGCCAGCTGCTGTGGTGGCTGCTGCGCGGGCCGCTGGTCGCGTGGCGCCAGGCCGTAGAGCGCCGCGGCGCCCAGGCAGGCGCCCGAGCACTGGGCAGCCACGCACAGCAACGCTCGCAAAACGCTCAGCCGGCGGCCGACGAGCCGCGACAGCGTCACCGCCGGGTTCAGGTCCCCGGCGAGGCAGTGTGCGAGCGCCGCCGCGCTGGCGCCCATGGCCACGCTGCACTGCAGGGGAGCACTGTCGACGGGCTGGCCACCCCGACGCGGCTGCAGTGGCACCGTGAAGACGGTGAAGAGCAGGCTGCCCAGCAGCTCGACGAACACGCGCCGCCACAGGGGCCCGCTGGCCAGCTCGCGCCGGCACGGCGGCGGCTCCTCGGGCAGCGAGTCCATGAGGCGCCGCATGCGCCGCAGCGGCGAGCACGGGGCGCTGGCCATGGCCGCCGCCGGCTGCCGCAATCGATGCGCGTCGCGGCCTTTTATAGGGGCGCCGCCCCCGGGCTGCGAGCTTGGCTTCGGCCGGAGCGCGCATTTGGAACTGCTTCCTTGCGCGTCCACTTCGCACGGACAGTAACTGCCCCAAGAGCGGCCCTTACGCATGGGGAGTTTAACATCCCGAAGCTGCGCTTGGGCTATAAGAGTGGAGGGCTCGGAGTTAATTAGACCACCTGGGATTATTTAACGTCCGCTGACATCGCCACCGCACGCGGGAATTTCTGCATTAATTTAAGTTGTCGTTTGCCAAAAAAAAAAGATGGTCGATTTGAGTACTTAGGCCAAATGCGAATTAGGTGCGCTAGCAGTTCGGTTTTCACTTAGTATCCAGTGTTCATATCCAGTGTTCACGGAGGGCAGTTGTTCGGAGAGCGATAACGGGTTAATGTCCATATGTGGGGAATTGAGTAATACAGCGCGAATTGAAAGAGGAACGAAGGAAGGCACACAAACACAGCGCTCGTGCTTGTGTGTCACCCTTTGGCCCTGTTTCGATTCGCGCTGTATTGCTCAGTGAATTACCAACTCGCCCAAGCCTCAGTGTTATACGGGATTGTTCGTTCTCTCCATTCATAGATCCGTGGGAATCTTCCCACCACTCCTCGCGCACTGGTGCAGCGCTCAAGCTACGCGCCACTGCCCTTCTGTGGCAGGTGCTGCCATCGTGGGCCGTTTCAGCAGTGAGCGAAACGACACCGTGGTTGCGGGGAAGCGTCTGCGCAGGGGGCAAGAATCGTTTAATGCAGATGAAGTATGCATGGGTGCAGTATCGGGCGCAGCCGTAGTGATTAGAAAATAATACCGATGGTACATCGCCTGCAGCTACACTGCAGGAGAGTGCACGCCGGCGTGCCCTCACTGTATGTGCACTTACTCGGCTGGCGTCGTGCTCGTCCCAGTCTCTTCCTTTCCTTGTCCGTGTTGTTTTAGCGCTTTCGAAAAAGCCTTGCGTCGTACTCACGTGGTGGCTATGCGGCTCTGCAGATTCCAGATCATGAACTGTAGACCCCGGCCTGTCGCGCTATAGCGGTACGTGCCCCATCGAAGCGCATCGAAGCTGAGGCGTGGTTTGTGAGTTTAACTTTGCCAAGGCTGTATGTAGAGTGTGGGCGGCAAGGCCGTTCTGGAGTGCTCCGGATTAGCTGACATTTTTTAGATACCTGTACGGTAAATACGCTATCTTCGGTAGCTACGACAGCAAGGCAGTAGTGGCCAGGCAAGCGGGACAACGGAAGGAATGGAAATGCGTTACCATATTGGTCGTACCAGCCGTACGCCCGTCCTAAAACTATCTAATTTCAATTGCCTGGGGTGCATTAACGCGCACCGACATCGTGAGATGCGTTAACGTATTTCGCCCAAAGTGAGCTGAGGAAGCACAATACGAAAACACGAAAAAATAAACAAACAAACTCGAAACGAATTTAATGGTTGCACCACTCTTTCTGAGGAGGGAGTACAGGATAGTGACAGTTATTGTAAAGTGGTCACTAGATATGTACCTGAGCCCTCTGTTGACCGTGCAGATACCCCAACCCGACGAGCTGTTAACGCTGTTGTTAATTGCTGTTAATTTTGTTGTTACTACTTTGTAATTTTTTTTATTTTTGTGCACTCCTGCCTTGACCGCCAAAGGGCAGTCGGCAGTATTTATGAAATAAATAAATAAATCGATGACTGATCGAGACGCTCCTATCATAAAGGTGACAGCTCCGGAATAGCAGCAGCGCACGGCATTCATAGACATCCATGACCAGAGAAGCTCACTGCGGGAGCCTGAGCGGCAACGCCAGACACTGATGTGAGAATTAAAGTCCCCTGCGAAGACTACACTGCTTGCGCCGCTCAGTAAGGCATACACACAGTGTGTACTGTGCGCGCCTACAGGGAAGTAGACGTTTGCAATAGTGAAAAAGTAGCAGAGAATGTGTTATATGGGCAAGGCTGCAACATTTTTTTTTATTTAACAACGGTGTAGGCAAACAGATGTCACTAAGTGAATGGCTGTGGAAGGCTTTTGTCTTGGTGAATAAAATGCCATACTCATGGAGTGACGGCATGCAGCAGGGTCACATAGGCTACGCATACTCCTTTTTATGTTTTTCCAAGGAAGATCAAGTCACTCATAACAGAACTCCCCACTCTTTTACGTGCAGGCCAGGTTTTGCATTGTCTGATGGCATTATAGGCTGACAGACAGCGGCCAGGTTGTACATAGAAGTATTCAATTAATTACTGCAATTTCCAGATAAACACATATGAAGATGAGGCTAAAGGCAAGCACAGCACATCTGTTTGCCTACACCGTTGTTAAATAAAAAAAAGTTGCAGCCTTGCCTATATAGCACATTCTCTGCTACTTTTTTCACTATTGCACTATTCTAACTGCTAATTAAATTTGGGTCCTCACAGAGATCTTGACAACATGGCCACATTAAGATACGCCGTCATATGCATAGCAGCTGTAAATTAGAAACATCCCATCATCCCGGTTGTTTATAATATACTTCCATGCATGAAATAATGCATAAAATAAGAGGAAAGAAGGTGTGTTGCATAAAATGAAGACAAATGGAAAAGATCTATCTGCTTGTTTGCATGCGATTTTTTCTAACTGCTAATTAAAGTTGTCACATGCTAGTCAGAAACATGTATATGGCCTTTTATATGAATCATTCCTCTTAACAATTTTGTTACGTTAAGTTTTTCAACAGCTGGATGAAAGACTGATTGCCACAATTCCTTCTTTCTGGAGCCTTTTGATGTCATTCTGTAATCAGTTTTTTTTTTCCATACTGTTACAACCAACTTTACCATGAATGCCTGCGATGCAGACATACAGCATGCTTGATTTTCAACAACTAGCCTGCTGTACAATAAGCATGTTTTCCGAACTTTTCTTTAGTGCGCAAATCAAATATGCAGCGTAATGTAAATGTTAGAGTAGTAGTAGTAGTAATTGGTTTTAGTAAAAACATAATAAATGGAAGGAAAAGATTGTTGCTAGCCCCGGCATCTGCTATCGCTGCTGGAAGCACCTGAGCTGGGGCAGCGGAAATAAAGGATAGCAGGCAGTGTGTAAGAGTGAAAAGAAAGAGGTGAGGGGACAGTTAGAAAGGAGTGAGAGAGTTGCACAGCATCTGTTTCGAACAAACCACAAAGGACAGTGGCCCAAGAATCAAAAGACCAGGCTAAACACAGCCTTGAGTTTCGTCTCCCTCCTAAATTTTTGTGACGTGGAATTTGCACGCTTGTTTCAAAATAAAGAAGCTGCATACGCCATCATCATGTTTCTTGAGCATTCATAGCCGGCATTGTTTTTTATTGCGCAAATATGCCCTTCGGCATAAGAGGCTGCTCTGAAGCCAGCGGTCAGGCCCTTCTGAACATCGCAGACTCCTCTCCCGATCTGCCCATTTTGCCCCGTTCCCGCTACAGAAGCGACGACAGACCACTTCTTGCTAACTTGGCCCGGACTTTGGACGGCATGCAAGCTGCACCTCGGCAGGCAGGATTACCACCACAGCCAACCACCAGACACGAAAATCTGGACGCATGGGCCCTAACACCGGGCCTTGTTGGCATTTGTAGCCGGCACAGACCCGCACTTGCACATATGCATTTTTTTAGATAATTAATTTATTGCAGGTTAGCTGAGGGCTTCTTGAAACGAGTGTACGATACGACATATTCAGGAGACAGGATTACAGTCATGAGTTACTTTTACCACAGTGCAATAGAGCTTGTATATTGACTCATCCTGCTGATCCAGCTAAATCTGATACGAAGCCGTGTCCTCATGAAACCAAACACCAATGATTTTAACTTATACTAACGATAGTATAAGCCAGAATGGAGCCAGTGGGGAGGCCTGTATTACAGTGGCAACTACAGTGCATGCAAGGATTTGGAAAAGCTGCAAGTTCAATTATTTTTTTCTCTCAGAAAAGGCAACTAAGTACGTCTAAAAACACTGCAATGTGCTAATAAAATAAACTGTAGCTAAATGAATTGAAGTACACCATCTTACCCAGCTGAAAAATAAATGTGAATTTTGAAATTATATGATTAATAGCAATATGTACTGTTAACTTAGCTCATTATCGGGCTGAAATAATCAAAAACCAGCCTAAACATTTTCATTTAATTCACATGCCGAAAGGGCGAATTTGCGCAATAAAAATCCTGAACCTATATTGCAGTCCTGCACGGGTCGATCGAACGAGGAGTTGTACACTATCGTGACGTGTGACACGTTTTTCTCATTTTCTACGATAGAAACGTTAAAATTTGCCTGCGATGTTGCGTTTGTGGTGAAATCGTTCACGTGTGTGATAGCGATGGAGAGAAACGCGAACAACGCGGCGCCTACGCGCTCCCCTGTTCGAATTTCTTTTCATCGCGCTTTCACCTGCAGGGGTGGTAAGAGAAAGACGTTAGAGTCGTCATATATAGAATGCATCACGGACGACTCTATAGCGTCTTTTTGCTACCACCCAAGTAAAAGCGTTATGAAAAGAAATGCGAACAGCGGAGCGTCTACATCTCTTGGCATTTCTTTCCATCGCCCCTGTACGTCGGGGTCGGCCGCTCCGGTCGAGATCTATGGCCGTCGCAGACGATCGCGGTTTTACCTTCGACGAAAAACCTAGCAGCTGGAAACGTTGATGCAAAGGATGTCTCGCATGAGCCACAATACCCGCAAGAAATCTTCATGCCTGTGCCGCTGGGCACGCCACTCTATGAATCGGAACGCTGGAGCACACTCGCAGGTAGCAAAACTGATCGTAATATGTACTTACAAGACACCTTCCTTCGAATGCCCGCATGCGGACTTAAAATGTGCGGTCCGCAAACTTGCGGATCAGAATCAAACAATCGTTCAACGACCTTATGCGCGAGGTTTTTCTTACGGTTTTTCTTCATTGATATTCTTCTCTGTTCGTGTGGTGGTAGTGGTGGCAAACAACCTTTATTGCCAATGCACCTAGTCAAGGGCT
Organism: Amblyomma mixtum; assembly: GCF_055824585.1. Classification (NCBI taxonomy): domain Eukaryota; kingdom Metazoa; phylum Arthropoda; class Arachnida; order Ixodida; family Ixodidae; genus Amblyomma; species Amblyomma mixtum. Next base: position 95,106,632 of record NC_143014.1, on the reverse strand, counting down.
ATTTGCTCGTGTGCTGTGACAACGCCTCCGTTGGCTGTGACCACGCAGGCGTCTGCTCCGCTATGTTGGCGGCGGGTGGTGCGGCGGGTGGTGACACACCTAAAAAAAGGCGTTGGCATTAACCTGTAATAAAACCGCTTGTACACCTTTGCCTGTAAGAGAGTAGGCCTGGAACAGGCAGCTTGAATTCTAAAGCCCATTTGTTACGTACAACTCCGCCACACTAGAGCCTTCTATAGCAAGTGGCCAGGAAGCTTTGAAAAGCCCGTAGCAATCGCTCGTCGAAGATGCAAACGTGTTTGTTTATTCTCGTGTTACAGGGTATTACATGAGGGGTAATTGCCACGAGACCCTACATTGCTCGGGCATACTTCAATCTGGGCGGGTGCGACGAAGCGCTCCGTCTCCGATGCGCCTTCCACGAAGAGCGCCGAAGCGGCGGCCTCCTAGCGCGGCAGCTTCCTCTCCATTTGGCCCAGCATGTGTACCAGGCCTGCGACCATGGAGGCGCTCAGGTCCAGATCCCCGCTCTGGATGCCGGACACGGAGTCGGCCTCCGAGTGGCGCATGTCGTCGTGGAAGTACCAGGCCGTGTTGAAGCCGGCCACGGGGACGCCCGCCTCGCGCCAGAGGCGCAGCTCAGGCGCTCCGCCGCCGCGCGTGAGCCCGTTGGCGTCGATGGACTCGAACTCCTTGAGCATCTCGCGCACGATGCAGACGGTGTCGTTGTTGCGCACGTTGGACAGCGCCAGGCCCGTGGGCGCGAAGGCCGCCAGGTCCAGCTCCAGCGCCATGCTCGTGTTGCCGCTGTCGGCGGCGTAGCGCCGGAAGAACTCGGTGGCGCCCTCCATGCCCTGCTCGCGCGCCGTCCACACGACGAAGCGCACGGTGCGCTTGGGCTGCAGCCCCAGCCGCTTGAGCGCCGACAGCGCGCGCCACACGATGAACACGGCGGCCGCGTTGTCCGCCGCGCCTTGGCCGATGTCCCAGCTGTCGATGTGCGCGCCGACCAGCACGTACTGCGAGCGCAGCAAGAGCACACACTGATGGATTCCACGCGCTACCACTAGGGACAAAACGACGATCACTGGTCTAAGCTAGCCCCTGTTGCCTCCCTGTCAACAGCACACTGCAGCGACACAGCTTGTAGAAACTGGAGCCTCTCTTTTCTCTCTCTGTCTACTCCCCGTTCTTTTTAAAAGAGTTGTATAGCTAGCTGCACAAATGACTTCCTCCGGGATAGGCGAAGTAATTGTTGCAACATGTCGCAACCGAGGTCGTCGGGGTGCGCACACTGGCCCAAGGAAATATGATGCCATAAGGTACGTGTGCCCTAGGGTGTGGGCGCTCATTAATGCTACATCTATGGTGACATGGCCCTCGCAGGCCTGGCAGCGCGAGCATTTAAAGGGGCTGTCACTTCTTGATTCCAGGTGGAGGCATACATGTCTGGCAGGTTATTTTTTCGCGACACATTTGAAAAGGACTGCAGCAGATATTCCTGATAGCGACCACTGCCTACTCGCGGCGGGGGCTTCAGGAGACGAAATATGTAACCAGGGCGCAATACAGGCCGGACACGAGGGGGCCCGGGCTCTCCTCGAAATCCAGCTCCCCCTCTCCCCAATCTTTCTCCCTGATCATGCACCTCCAAGATGCCCCCTCTCATTGCAAAAAATTGCCTTGGGCCCCTCTAGAAAAATTTTCTGCCTACGTGCGTGCACACAAGCATGCTTTTTCATTCACAAGGCTGTACGGATGCTAGAGCGAAAACGTGGTCATCTTTTTACAAAACCTGCTGCTGGGCCAGTGGAGGAAGGCAGCGTTGAAGCATGCTGGTGCAGATAAAGACGAGAGACACAGAAACGATGAGAGAGAAAGAGAACGACGCCAACAGAAGACAGTTAACTTAGGACTCAGAAAAACGAACATTAAATGAACCCTGAAATGATTTTGACGGCCATATCCTAATGCAACACATCTAGTAGACGTGGTCTTTGTGAGTATTCGAGTCAAATTTAAAAGTTTTGTGTGGACCCCATATTTACAAATATTTTTTTTTTTTTGAACGCGGCTTGCAAACGATTAGGGTGACATCTCACCATGCGTTCTTAGCCGTCCCTTCCCCCAGTTATGTAGAGCGAGGAATCTTTGCCAGCCTTCTTATTGGGCGTGCCCAAGTTAAGGGGGGGGGGGGGGGGGGGGGACTGCACGGGACGGGGCGCAGTCCTGACCTGTTCTCTCATTTTTTTTTTTTTCTGGAATGTCGGCGTGCATGAGTTGAGGGGGGAGAATAGGAGCATCATTTTCAATCGCGGAAATCCTGGACTTTAAAGCGCAAATGAAGAGGTTTTAGAATTCGATGCGCTTGAAGGGTTGGAATGAGTGAAAAGGGCAGATGCTGGCGTTTAAAATGGCGCAATCGCTGATTAAAGATGCGGTAGTTCAGGCTTCTCCGCTGCACTCAGTGGGCGGCAGAGAGCCTGGTGATGACGTTGTCTAGAGCGGCGGTACATTTCCAACGCAGAAACATTAGCTCGGAGGAAGAGAACCAACGCCACCGAAGGTAAAGGCCACAAAGCGTTGTAACGCGGCATCGGACTATACACACGACAGGATATGGGCGAGGGCAGTGCAAATCTGAAACGCCACAATGACGTCATCATCTAGTTCCTCTGCACTTGTCCGATGCTGCGAGGAGAAGCTTGAAGATCGTCACGGCTTTAATAGGTGATTACGTCACCACGTTAAATGCAAAACAACTTGTTATTCCTAACCTACAAGCTTCATATATTCGAATCCTTCATATATTCGAATCCTTTAATCTCGACGAATTCTGAATAATTCCTTTCAGGTTGCCTTTAATGATGCTAACTTGAGATTTTTGCGGTGAGGAATACCGATCGCTTGTGAGCTTTTGCTAACCTTAGTAAGTATCATTTCACGGCCCTTGATTGTCTCGTCATCTCTTGATCATTTCCGTGTCTGTGGAGCTGATTTTTGGGCCACTTGGTTGTACATTGCGGCGTAGCGCGCAAAGACAGAGATGTCAGAAAGAGACTAACACAGCCTTGCAGTTAGCGCTGCCTTTTCTCCTTTTCACGGCATTGTCTTTTTGCGCCCTATCTCCTCGCCGCTGTGTCTGTCGTCATCATCTTCACTGTTTCGTGTCCGCGCTGCAGACAGCGACGACAATCGGGCTCGCTGCCAGGTAACCAGTTCTCAAAGCAAAATTCTCGTGCCCTGGACCCTCCGCTGTCTTCTCGACTCAGCGCAAAAAGACAACGAACAAGCAGAGACGACACTGTCCTCCCCCCCCCCCCAAAAAAAAACAAAAAAAAACACGAGCTCTTTTGTCGTCTAGCGCCTGGCTTTGCCCGTTGTCTTTTTGCGCTGGGTGAGCATGAACGCGTATCAACTCGCGCAGTTCTCTTATCTTCTCGACGCCCTCTGAGCGTCGCGTTCGAACGCTGAGCCAGGTTGTCTGGCAGGAAGGTTGAGGTCACCTCCTTGGGGTACTTGCTCCCCTTCCACTCGACCAGTATGTTTCTCGAAACGACTTGCTGCGGCTCGCCGGGGTCCATGCGCATGTGGACGACGACTTCTTGTCCTGCAGCCAAGCGACACTCGTCAAACAAGGCACGCAATGACACACATACGCATGCAGGAATACAGAAGGGACGAATCTCGCACGAAACAATGATTGGTGTCACAGCAGACCGTGTCCGCGAAAGCTGAAACGCTCGCAGACCTCTCATATTAGTAAGACAGAAAATAGCGAAAGACTCACGGATCATGCTCATCAACTTTCTGAGGAGGTCTTTCTTTTTTTTTTTTCAGAGATGACCGAAATGGGGTTCTAAAGAAGCCTTTGTGCTTTTGTTCCGCAATGCGATGAAGCATTACTCGGAACAGCCACGTGAGTTACCTGTATATACCGTTCATATCAGATAGAAAGAGAATAAGCTTCCACTGACTTCGAGGATTATGCGAAGTCAGGAACTGCGGCGACATGCTACCTCTCCGTGTGCAGGCCGTACAATCTTATGCCGGGCCCAGGTGCTTTTTTTTTTTCTGCACTGCCAGCTTTCGGCGGTCGGTCAGATGTAGCTGAACCCTTGGGGAACGTAAAGTAATTTCACTTCCTCATTAAATTCTAAGCTTTTATCTTTTACTCTGTGGTGGCTGCCGCTGCTATAGTAAGCGAAGGCTAGACGGATATAACCTATCGCTGTTTTCGTTTCGTTGCACAACGTTGTCGCTCAATGCCGGTTGCTATACGTGTGCTCTTTCCTGCAGTTCATGTTCAGGGTCGTCCACTCTAAAGAGTGAACGCGGGAGCTCGTGATCAAGTTATACTACAGCTTCGTAGAGCGTCACGTGGGAGTCGTATGGTCATGATACCGCATGCGCAATAAGACGGGAACCATGACAACTTCGCGCGCTGCCTGCACCTGCTTACTAATTTGCAAGTCTCTAACATGTGGCGGGCTCATGTTCACCCTAACAGTGAATGATCCTGTGCGTAATAATGTGTTTCAAGGGCGCACTTGTAAATCTCTCGTTATAAAGATTATGCGCCTACTTCAAAACCCCGGCATAATAAACGACTCCTTGTCTCCTGTGTTACGGCCTCACTGCGGCGCTGACATACCACGAGCGTCCAATGAAACGCGAAGACGACGACTTAAACGAGAAGACGAAAACAAAAGTCCTAGCGGTTGGAAGGGCATACCGGAAGGAACAATTAACAGCTCCACGCTGCGCTCTTTGAGCTATCGAAGTATAGAAGTCAACTCCTCTCGTAGTCAGTGTCCTTCGACTAAGATCTTCTCACTTTCTGTTCCCATTAAAATTATTCTTCTACGTGTTTCATTTGATCCTCATGGTGCTTTAAAGGTGCAAGCAAAGCAATTGGCATCGTGCTCGAGCTGGTGCATGTTGCATGAACTGCCACTGCACCGGGTCACTTTCGTTCCGCTCGTACCCCCTGCAACAAGGAGGCCAGCTTAGCATCGTTTTGAAGTGACTTAGCCGAACGCAGACTCTCGGCGTCAGTGAAGCGCTCAGCGGCGTGTGCAGTGCTTCAACTTAGGAGCTCTAGCGCCGGCCCCTGTTGCGGTCTCTCCGGAGCCTTTGAAAAGAGCACAGAACACACTGTTTTCTGATTAGTCAAGCGTAACCTGGCAGTGAGGTTGCGCTCAAAAATCAGCAGTTGGGGCAATCTCATACTCGAGGCGTCGTCGAAACTACAATTCCTTAGAACAATGTTTTTTTTTTCTCCATATTATCGTTGATTGGTTTCAGGCTCCGCGAGATTCATCAAACTCTGACTGGTTGTCTCTAGCACAACCGTCTACAAAGGCTAATCGCTATTTTAGTGCTTTCGCTTAAGACCGCCCATTCACTTTTCGGCTGCAGAACAGAGAAGATAGCGGCAAGCCGCGACAGTGCTTACTTCGGTCGACCATGCGCGCAAGCAGGTCGGCGTCTTGCTTGGTGAGCACCGCGGCGGCGATGCGCGGTGCGTCCTTCTCGTAGCCCGTGAGTCCCGCGAAGAGCGCGGTTCCGGTTAGCGGTTCGGGGGCGCGGAACAGCGCACCCAACGCACCCAGCCGCGCAGCTTTCGAGGTACCCTGCAGCAAGTAGCCGGCGTAGCTGCCGTGGCCCTTCCACTCCGGCATGTACAGCACGATGTGGCCGCTCACCTGCGGGGCGACAGCCGCGGGCTGTGGTGTATCTCGTTGCAGGGCATTGCCAAACAAGCTACAGCTTTCATTGGCAACTCAGTGCAGGTAAGTTCTTTTTCCTGGTCCAATGTGCAATGCGTGGAGGTAAGCTCCTTTTGCATCCAATTTTGCCCCGTGGGGCAGTTATCGAAGCGCGAGAATAACACCGGCTGGGCTCAATTGGTTACGGTCGGTAGGTGGTGGCGTACATGTTCTTTTGATTCCGCCTTGTAAAATTGCGGTCATGGGTACAGCCAGTTGTTTCAGCGTGTTGCGACAACGTAAGCGGCTAAAAGCCACCTAGCAATCTGTTTCGCCAATCACTGCTTGTTTTATTAGTGTCGCATTTTCATTGAGGGATCAGAGTGGATTTTAGCAGCGGTTTAGCGCAGTTACTTTCACCCGTTACTTTCAAGATAGCGAAGTTACACGCAACCGAAAGTATGTGACCTCTGAACTACCATAGAGGGACTCATGAAACATTTTCAAAAAAACGTGCGATAAGCGTTCAACTTTGAGAAAGATTTATGAATCTCCTCCAGCAGCAATTTGCGGAAGCATAGTTATCGGGAATCTAAATTTACCCTTTGCATTTTTCCTTCCCTCGAGAACACTAAAAGCAAGACACCTCTCCATCGGCCCAACACAGTGAAACGTCATCTCTACTGCAAACATTCCGTCGTTTGATTTTTTGATTTACCTAGAGAGGCAGCTATTTCGTCATTGCGCACGTGACTGGCAGGTCTGGCGACGTTCATGACTTGGTGACTAATGACTTGGTGAGTTTATTTACCCTAATCGGAAGTGTTGCAGTGACCCATTAACAGCGACAGGTGAAAGGTTACGACCTGATATACACGGTGTTTCACCTAAAACATAACATAATTTTTAAAACTAGGCTCTTTGAGTTAGAAGAGCGCTTTTTTCGGCATAGCATTTTCAGCGGTGCATAGTACATCCGAATAAAGCAAATAACTTGCTAACTAGCAGGCTGGTTATCTACTGTTGAATAGTTACCTTTTTAACTATTACTGTTAAGCTCCTTAATTATTGAGAGGCGTCTAGCCCACCGTAAATAATATCCATATCAGTTTTTAGAATTTCGAAAACACGGTTGCTCCCGGCGCTGTGACAACAAATTTTGGCTATTTCGACGAGTTACGTGCCCTGGAGGAGTTGCTTTGTTCTGCAGGCTTCTCGAAAGCGCATGCATTTTGGCGCGATATGTAGCCAAAATTTGATGGGCCACAGCGCCGAGGGTAGCCGCTTTTTGTAAATTATAAATGTTGATATGGATATTACTTAAAGTGCAGTAATTAAGGAGCCTAACAATAATAGTTAAGAAGTCAACTATTCAATGTTAGTTAACCAGCCTACTAGTTAGCACGTCTTAGCTGTATTCTGATGCACTACGCTGGCAATGCTATGCCGAAAAAAGCGCTCAACTCAAAAAACCTATTTTTAAAAATTGTGTAAAGTCTTAGGTGAAACACCCTGTATATACCAGGCGTTTCAGAGAAGGTGTTTAAAAAGTTTCAAAAATAGGTTTTTTGAGGTCAAAATGTGGCTTTTTCAGCATAGTATTACCAGTGTTGGCGGACACAAGAAAACCGGAGAATCGTCTTAAGTAGTAAACTGGTTACTAATTTTTTATAATTAGCTTTTTAACTAGTAGAGTTAGGCGCCTAGTTGCAACGAGAGATTTGTAGCCGCCTGTTAGTAACAGCCATATCAGTTTTTAGACTTTCGAAAACGTGATTACCCTTGGCGCTGTGGCTCGACAAAATTTGGCTTTCTTGACTAGTTACATGCACTGGAATGGTTGCTTTGCCTGTATATGCTTGTCGAAAGCGCATGTATTTTGGAACGATGAAGCCAAATTTTGTCAAGTCAAGGCGCCAAGAATAATCGCGTTTCCGAAATTCTAAATACTGATTACTATCGACCGGCTACAAATCTATAAGTGCAACGCGTTGCCTAGCTGTGATAGTTAAAAAGTTAATTATCGGCAATTAGTTAACAAGCTTACTAAAGACAATTCACGGGCTTTCCGTTGTCTGCCAACACTGGTAATACTATGCCGCAAAAGTCATATTTTTACCCCAAAAACCTATTTTTGAAAATTTGTTAGTCTTCCCTGAAACGCCTGATATACCAGGTGTTTCAGAGAACATGATCGTTAATTTTTAAAAATAGGGTTTCTGAGGTAAACACAAGCTTCTTGCGGCGTAGTAATACCAGTGTTGGCGGGCGTCAAAACACCGGCGAATCCTGTTTAGTGAAGGGATTAACTAAATTCTAATAATTAACTTTTTAACTATGACCGATAGGCACCTGTCTGCAATCAGAGACTTGTGGCCGGCCGTTATTAATAGCCATATCGGTTTTTAAAATATCGAAAGCGTGATTACCCTCGTCGGTGTGGCTCGGCTAATTTGGGCCATTTGTCGCCCCATTCGAAAATCGTGCACTGACGGCAGGGCGCAGAGCGACGTCAATCAAATCGCGACACCCCGTGACGAACGTACAACGTGGCATTCTCTTCCCCGCCCGCACTGGAGCAGCGAAGTGGCGAGGAGCGGGGAGCACTGCAGCACGGGCGGGGAAGAGAATGCCATGTTGTACGTTCGTCACGGGGTGTCGCGATTTGATTGACGTCGCTCTGCGCCCTGCCGTCAGTGCACGATTTTCGAATGGAGCGACAAATGGCCCAAATTAGCCGAGCCACACCGACAAGGGTGATCACGCTTTCGATATTTTAAAAACCGATATGGCTATTAATAACGGCCGGCTACAAGTCTCTGATTGCAGACAGGTGCCTATCGGTAATAGTTAAAAAGTTAATTATTAGAATTTAGTTAATCACTTCACTACTTAACAGGATTCGCCTGTTTTTTGACGCCCGCCAACACTGGTATTATTACGCCGCAAGTAGCTTGTGTTTACCCCAGAAACCCTATTTTTAAAAATTAGAGATCAGCTTCTCTGAAACACCTGGTATATACAGGATGTTTCACCCAAGACTTTGCACTATTTTTAAACACAGGCTTTTTGAGTTCAAGAAGCGCTCTGCTAGTGCCAACTAGCAGGCTGGTTAACTAATACTTAATCGTTAACTTTTGAATTCTATTCCTGAGGCGCCTTAATTTACTAAGGCTCCTTAACTCTTCTAACACAAAAAGCCCAATAGTGTAAAGTCTTAGATGATTTAAGTGAAGCACTATATATATATATATATATATATATATATATATATATATATATATATATATATATATATATATATATATATATATATATATATACACTAAGACTTCGCACTATTTTTAAACACAGGCTTTTTGAGTTCAAAAAGCGATCTGCTAGTGCCAACTAGCAAGCTGGTTAACTAATATTGAATAGTTAACTTTTGACTACTATTACTGAGGCTCCTTAATTCACTAAGGCTCCTTAACTCTCCTAGCACAGAAAGCCCAATAGTGTAAAGTCTTAGATGACTTTACACTATTGGGCTTTATATATATATATATATATATATATATATATATGAGAGAGAAGCCAACAGCCACAGAAACCATGGGACACAGGGGATGTTTTAAATTTATTTATTTATTTTGTGCTGTTGTTCGATTTAGAATATTGCTGAATATGTTATCGTTTAAAGCTAATTGATTAGAAAAGCAGAAGAAAAAACAACCACATGCCGCCGGTGGGAACCGAACCCACGACCTCCGGTAGAGCACCGGCCGCGTAATTCGGAGGTCATCGATTCAGTTCCCACCGGCGGCATGTGGTTGTTTTTTCTTCTGCTTTTCTAATCAATTAGCTTTAGCGATAACATATTCAGTAATATTCTAAGTTGATCAACACCACAAAATAAATTAAGAATCCCTGTGTCCCTTGGTTTCTGTGGTTGTTGGCTTCTCTTCTATGTATGTATGTATGTATGTATGTATGTATGTATGTATGTATGTATGTATGTATGTATGTATGTATGTATGTATGTATGTATGTATGTATGTATGTATGTATGTATGTATGTATGTATGTATGTGCGTGCGTGCGTGCGTGCGCGTGTGTATGTATGTATGTATGTATGTATGCATGTATGTATGTATGTGCGTGCGTGCGTGCGTGCGCGTGTATGTATGTATGTATGTATGTATGTATGTATGTATGTATGTATGTATGTATGTATGTATGTATGTATGTATGTATGTATGTATGTATGTATGTATGTATGTATGTATGCATGTATGTATGTATGTATGTATGTATAAGCTTGTTATATCAGAGTGTCTGCCCTTCTATGCAAGCATTGCTAGCAGTGCTATGATGGCGCCGCAGGGTGAATGCCTTTTCTACACCTAACCTAACCCTGTGGCGTATAGGCACCGCGTCCGGCTCTTACGCTGGCTCCCTTCATCTCGAGCTCGGCGAACGACTTGACCACGTCGAGGGGCGCCGTGACGCCGCCGGGCGGCGTTCCGGACGATCCCCCCAGGCCCAGCACGCGGAGCGGGTGCTCCTCGGGGCGCACCAGACGCGCTTCCTCGTGTTGTCGGCGCCATCTCACGGCCAACACGTCCTCGGTGTGCACGTCCTGGAAGTGGTCGAGCTTGAAGCGCTCCAATAGGTTGTCGATGGACTTCTCCAACTGCACACTGCCCAGCATGCGGCTCCCAAACCGGTCTGCGAACTGCGACAGCTCGCGGTACGTCGTACCTGCGCGCGGTTGCAAGTGCTGACGGGTTGCGTGCGAGGCACGCCAAGAAACACGATGCCTCTAAACTCTCTCTTTTCGCTAGGTGTCGTATCGGCCGTGACTGTGCGGCTCGCACTTGAAAACCTCAGAACTAACGTGCTTTGCCCTCGTGATTGCGGGCACAGCGCGTTCATTGCTCGTGCCGGGCGCGCAGCTGGGTGAACGACGTAGCAGGCTGAACACAAAAGTAGCTCTAAGGCGTTGGCCATGAGACGAGAAAGTCCTTCGAGGGAACGTGGCCATTAACTGGATGAAGAAAAGGAAATGCCCCATGCATGATTATACGGGCTTGAGTTGCTCGGGTGAAGTGATTTGAATTTCTATTGTTTGGAGCAAGTTCGCATTTCCCGCTGACATTCGTACATGCACGCTGCATTGACATTCAGCCGTATGCGATATGTCACGCTGAATGGACAGCCATTCAAAGCAAATTTCTTATTCAACAAACTTAATTCTCGCTTCTCGTCGTGAAGTCGATCACGAAACTATGCTTACAGCTCTTCCTTTCTCTGCTCAAGCAGCAGAAGTCACCGTGGCTGTCCTATTTCTACCTTCGTTTAGGCTGTTGACGCATCTATTTTCTGCGCGGCTACCACGCAAATGCAATTCACGCCGCTAAATGCAAAGCAAGATGTGGGCGCGCCCTCCTACCTTTCTCGGCCCCCGAGCGGAAGAGCGCGATGAGCTTCTGCACCTGCTCGCTGGCGTTGCGGATCTCCCGGAAAGGCTCGTCGGGCACGATGCACACGGCGTCCGTGCGCAGCGCAGCAGTCGCCAGGAGAAGAACGAGCAGCGGGAGGAAAGAGCGCGCCATGGGGGAGGCTGCCTCTGCCTCCCGGCCGTCTCGGCGCGTCTCAGGTGGCGGCCGCCGGATGCGGTGTCCGTGGCGGCGCCTGCGCGCTGTCGCCGATTGGCGTCTGTCACGGGGGCTCCTCTGGTTGCGGCCACAAGATATTGATATCCTTTCGTGGTAGAGGCCCATCCGGCTTCGCGCCACCGTCCGTACATGTATATTGCTCTACCTGTACACGCGTACGCGTGTCGTCAGGATGACATTGTCTCCAAGCACTGGAGACTCCAGTGAACTCTTCAAGGCAATAACACATTGCGTTCTTTCTTTATAAAATGCCAAGTTATTGCTTTCGTTATCTTTGGCAGTTTCCGCATATAATAGTTCTGTAACGCAAAGAACACAGCGGATGTGTGGAAGCACCAGTTCTGTTACTGCAGGAATCGTCGAGGCTTTCATTGGAGACAGAGGCAGGCCCGGTCGCAAAGCACGGGCTGGCACATCGGGATAACAGTAAACTAACAACGCAAGAGCGGTACCCTGTAGAACAAAACCTGCTTCTAGTGACGAAGGAAATCGGTTCACGTGATGTCTCCGTGATGCCCCGAGGAAGAATGCGAGTTCATGCGCGAGGACCATGCAGCTGCAGAGCCGTGCGAATTACAGACATACAGGGTGTTTCACGTAACTTGAACCAAGGATTTAAAAAAAAATCGGTAAACCGCAGCCCGCTGAAACCAACGACACATTGTTCGCCATCACGTGACGCTCCTCAGAACATTTTTTTAATTGCCCTTAATTAGTCAATTAACTGTGTTGAATTATGCAAAATTTCAGATATTCATTTTAGTGCCAAGACCGTTACGTTAGGTTGTAGAGCAGGTTTATAAACAACCGATCCCGTTTATTGCAGCATCGTATCTCCTACGGTGTCCTTTTTTCAGGCATTTAAAGAAAGCCCGTGAAATATGAAAAAGGGCCACGTGACTACGCTCGTGCGCTACTAGAGTTACTGTATATGCTACCAAACCTTTGGTAGCATATGCAGTAACTCTATGCGCTACCAAATTGCAGCGCTCTCAGCGGCATTTCGAGCAAACGAAGCGTGCCCGCTGACTGTGGCGAAGTGAACGGCCGCTGCTCTTAGCAGCGGCTTGATAGTGCGTCAGCACTTTCCGCAGCGGAGCAGCGGCCGTTCACTTCGCCACGGTCAGCGGGCACGCTCGGTTTGCTGGAAACGCCGTTGAGAGCGCTGCAATTTGGTAGCGCACGAGCGTAGTCACGTGGTACTTTTTCATATTTCGCGGGCTTTCTTTAGATGCCGGAAAAAAGGACCCCGTAGGAGATACGATGCTGCAATAAACTGGATCGGTTGTTTATAAACCTGCTCTAGAAGCTAACGTAACTGTCTTGGCGCTAAAATGAATATTTGAAAATTTGCATAATTCATCACAGTTAATTAACTGATTAAGCGTAATTAAAAAAAATATTCTGAGGAGCGCCACATGATGGTGAACAATGTATCGTTGGTTTCAGCAGGCTGCGGTTTACCGCTTTTTTTAAATCCTTGGTTCAAGTTACGTGAAACACCCTGTATAAGAACAACAGGCTGTAGCGTGAGCAACGAATTCGCCTCCCGTCGTCACCTGCGTGAAGATTCAGTCAGATTAGTCTTGCAGAATTTGCTGCGTATTATAACCAATGCATGAAAACACGCTAAACATACTTTGATAACTACGGCGCCAAAACACGTTAGCCTGGCTGTCGACAGTATATTTATTCGCTGATAAAGGATAATCTTTTATTTTTTAACTTTTAAATCAAAAGTTGGGCTGTAAAAAAGGGGAGTAGACAACATATACGTTTACTACCTACCATAATCTTCTACATAGATGCCTTGATCGTGTCGTCAAAAGCGCCATGAAGGTGGACAATACAAAGCTCCCACAGTGCATTCCGCAGCAAGCTGTAATAAGAGGATTAGGAAACGCGCTAATTTTGGCTGTGTTTCTGGTCTCCTGCATGTCGCCACTATGACGTCAGGGATGGTTGGATGATGGCTGATGATGTCTGATATGGCTGATGAAGTCTCATGTCTGATTGAGTGGGCGCGGCGAAGCGATTGGCATCATGTCGCTTACCACGAAATTCTTTTTCACAACACAGGTTCTCCTGTGTGTGATCGCCGATTCATCAACTGTCAACGGCATGTGTACATGGCCAAAGGTTTCAAGCTGCGCTGTGGACACTGCCTTTTCTGCGCATCCTCCGTTCCTGGCCAGCAAACCGGATACTGTTCTACCCGACATTCGCACATCCGTTACGTCGACACTGAACCCAGCTATAAAAGAGCCTCCACAGCAGTTCTTCGGCAGTGGGCGCGGCGAAGCGATTGGCATCATGTCGCTTACCACGAAATTCTTTTTCACAACACAGGTTCTCCTGTGTGTGATCGCCGATTCATCAACTGTCAACGGCATGTGTACATGGCCAAAGGTTTCAAGCTGCGCTGTGGACACTGCCTTTTCTGCGCATCCTCCGTTCCTGGCCAGCAAACCGGATACTGTTCTACCCGACATTCGCACATCCGTTACGTCGACACTGAACCCAGCTATAAAAGAGCCTCCACAGCAGTTCTTCGGCAGTGGGCGCGGCGAAGCGATTGGCATCATGTCGCTTACCACGAAATTCTTTTTCACAACACAGGTTAGTTGTTCCTTTTCAAAAGTTCGTTCTGGCAACGAAATTTTTCTTGTTGTTGTGCCGTGCCCACGCACTTATATGAACCTGGTGTATGAATTTTACTTCATGTGCAAAATGCTACTCTGCGGCGATGTTGAGCAAAACCCTGGACCTTCAGTCGAAGATATGTTTCAGTGTATTTTGGAAGGTCAGACTCGAATCTTTAAAGAGCTTGAATCCATTAAAACCTGTGTGTCAGAAAACGAGCAACTGTTGCGTGATGTCGATTCTCGGTTGCGTTCTTTAGATGGACAGCTGAAACAAATGCATGTAAAGTCCCCTGAGATTGCCACTTTAGAAAATTCTACCGCTTCCCTTCAGAGCATTATTACTTGGCAAAAGGACAAATTAACGGATCTTGAGGACCGCAGTCGTCGCTCTAACGTTGTTGTGTATGGCATTGATGAATCCCCGGATGAAAGTGAAGAAACACTGAGAACTAAGGTGATTTCGGATGTATTTGGTGTAAAACTGGGCGTCCAGTGCACGTCCGTCGCTCGCATTCACCGTCTTGGGCTCAGCGGAACTCGCAGACCAGTCATTGCGTACTTCCAAGATTTTAATGAAAAACAAGCCGTCTGGCGGAACGTAAGCAAGCTCAAAGGTAGCAATATATACCTGCAAAACGATTACAGCCAGCACACGCTGCGCAAACGCAAACTGCTTTGGGAAAGCTCGAAGGCAGAAAGAGATAATAAACAAAAGGTGTATCTTGTTTATGATAAGTTGAAAATTGACGGTAACCTGTTCGTTTGGGACGAAGTTAACAACACACGCGTCGCGCTTCCTTCTAGGAACGCCGTAGAGACATGACGGAATGCATCCACTGCGCCCAAAGAGTTACGGGTAGTGAACTTGAATGCACAGAGTATTGCCAATAAAGTTGACCAGCTTGAGTTTCTCATTTTGGCCCATGATCCCCACATAATGATAATTACCGAAACTTGGTTGCATGACGGCATTACTGACAGTGTTATTGTCCCCGCGTCACATAAAATGTTCCGAAGAGACCGACCTACCCGTGGTGGGGGCGTAGCCGTCATAATAAAAAACTGTTTGAATGGCACTGTTCTTAACCAGATAGATGATCATGAGAGTTTATTTGTTAGGGTAAACTGCTGGGGTAGTTTGTTCACAGTCTGCGCAGTGTACAGACCACCATCTGCCTCCCCCGATTTCTTGGTTGAGCTGTATGATCATATGTCTTTGTTCAAAGATGACCGCCTTATTCTCGCTGGTGATTTCAACCTTCCTTTACTTGATTGGGCTAACCCTGATTGTGTTTTTAATGATTCAACCAACCCTCTTTTGAATATTATGCTGATGTGTGATTTGGTGCAGACTGTCTCTGATTTCACTAGAGAAGTGGGTAACGCTCGTTCAATTCTTGATTTGGTATTTGTCAGCGCTAGTTTATCTGAATACAGTGTGCATGTTGACACGGCTATCTCTGATCACAAAAGCGTTCATTTGTCTTTGCTGCTTGATGCCCAGAAAAACCATAAGATAGCGAACAATAACACTGTAAAAATTTTTTCACGTGCCGATGATCTTGCGATCCTAGACAAACTCTGGGATTTATGTGATAACCTGCCTAGCGACGTCACAGCAATATGGACTACACTTAAGGACACTATTCACTTTTGCATTGAAAATTTTGTTCCCAACCAGCGTGTACGTACAAATAAGCCTAATCCGTGGATTACTAGAGAAATCATTCATTTGCATCGCAAAATTAAACGCGCTAAACGAAGCGGTCATAAAACTACCTGTTTTTGCACGCTGAAAACTCAGCTAGCTTCTAAGCTTTCCGAAGCAAAAAAAAACTACTTTTCGCAGGCACTGCCCAACTTCTTAAGAGAGAGCCCTGAGAAGTTTTGGCGTTACCTACGTGATTCTAAAGATGAGGTAAATCAGCTATCTATTGACGGCATGGTCTCGGAGATTCCTTTGGATATTGCAAATCACTTCAATAGTTTCTTTCATTCTGTCTTTGCCTCGAGTGATCCAGATTTGGAACTGCAGGTATCTGGATCTGATATATCAGGTGACTTTATAAGCTATGAAGGCGTACTAAACATGCTGCTAAACTTAAAAACGAAATCGGCAGTGGGGCCTGATGATATCCCTAATGAGTTTCTGCGCCGTTATTCCGAACCATTAGCCCACATTTTAACTCGCCTCTTCGAACTTTCATTAAAAGATTCTGTTGTCCCTGATGACTGGCGCTTAGCTCGCGTTGTTCCAATTTTTAAGAAAGGTGATCGTTTGAACGTTAACAATTACCGTCCCATATCGCTAACTTCAGGTACCTGCAAGCTTATGGAGCATGTTATATCTAAATATCTTATGTCATTTCTGGAAAAAAATAACATCCTGTCTCCCTTTCAACATGGTTTTAGAAGAGGCTTATCTACGGTTACTCAGCTCGTCACTACAGTTCATGAATTCGCTTCATCGATTGACAATGCTGGACAGGTTGACGTCATTTTTTTAGATTTCAGCAAGGCGTTTGATCGCGTCATGCACAATAAGCTCATCTTTAAACTTCAGCATCTTGGTCTTCCAACAGCACTTGTCAAATGGATTAAAACCTATCTTTCCAACAGAAAACAGTTCGTCGATGTTAAAAAATCTCATTCAGGTATTTTACCCGTTACCTCTGGTGTGCCTCAAGGCAGCGTACTTGGGCCTCTTTTATTCCTTATTTATATCAATGATTTGGTTAACTCCGTAAATACGTCCGAAGTCAGTATTAGACTATTCGCAGATGACTGCATTCTGTTTAAGAAAATTAGCAGCACTACCGACCAAGAATGCTTGCAGTCAAATCTTAATAATGTCCTAGAGTGGTGCACCCTTTGGTCCATGAAAATAAATAGCGACAAATCGGTTCTTCTTCAGGTTACTAACAAGAAAGCACCATACAGTTTTAATTACGCAATAAACAATCTTCCACTGCTACAGGTGAGCGAATACAAATATCTTGGAGTCACCATTACAAATCGCCTTTCATGGTCCAGCCACATTAATAGCATTTGCTCGTCTGCTTCAAGGAACCTCGGCCTTCTAAGACACAAGTTAAAACACGCTCCCTCTGAACTTAAACAACTTGCCTTCAACACACTAATTCGTCCGAAACTTGAGTATGCTTCCGTCGTATGGGATCCGCACTTAAAAAAGGATATAAAGAAACTTGAAATGATCCAAAGAAAAGCCGTCCGTTTCATTTTTAACGCTTACCATAGCTCTATCTCGCCATCCGTTCTGATGTCTACGAAGAACATATGCACTCTAGAAAGAAGGAGAGCACTCGCAAGGCTTAAATTTCTGTACTCATTTTACTCTAGTCAATTTAATATTAATCCTGCTCCCTATATATCCCCCCGTTCTACACGGCAGACACGCAATAGCCACAACCATAACCTTACCCCGTACTTTGCACGCACAAATACGTTCAAAAACTCATTTTTTCCCCGAACAATCACAACATGGAACTCACTGCCAGCAAATGTCTTTTCGGCTCAGGATGCCGCTGCTTTTGAAAAGAGTGTCTTATTGTATGTGTAAACTTAACAATATCATTGCCCTCTGTTTGGTTTTCTTCTTTTATTGTTGCCGGAACGCTGGATTTGCGTAGTGTTGATATTATTTTTGCTTTTTGAATGTTGCCCCCCTGCTTGGTCTCTATGACTGCAGTATGTGTAAATAAATAAATAAATATGATGGCTGGATGAATAGTTTTGCTCCTAAATGTGAATTAGCACTGTGGAATGACGGAATTCTCTTCTGGAAAGGCGCACACCCCGCCAAGTTTCCTCGATCCGCATATCCATGAACGTCAGTTCAATGATGAACGTGTCGCGAATCGCGTTCTGATTTTTTGTTTGTTTTTGAAGGGATTATAACGGCGGTTGACATCTTCGCGGACATGATAGAAACACTGAAAGGCTGTGCTCCACATTACGCAACATTGCGAAGGTGGGTTCCTGCGTTGAAAAGTAAGTGGCAGTCCATCGCTGATGGCTGCCGTTTCGGTCGTCCGAAAAGTGCGAACATGGAAGACAATGTAACTCGCGTTCCCGACCGAATCATGGAAGATGGTCGGTTGACCTGGCGGTGGATAGTCCAGCAATTAGGAATGACACGCAAACGTGTTTTTTAACGCAATCCACTCTAGTTCCGCACGAGCGATGTTTCCGCGAGTTGAATGCCGCGAAATGCACATGATGAACCTACTGTTCAAACTGCTTGCTTCGTATTTACTTTTTCTAACTAGGAAAAGCTGTAGGACGAAGGAGAATGGGCCAGATATGTAATGCGAAAAGAAAACCCGTTGTACTATTAGAGTGTGGGGATCTCTACTTACATCTCTCCGCGCACGGTGTCAGTGTACAGCCTATGAGTGGGCTTCCTTGCATGTCTCGGCAGCGTACGAAGGGAGAGACCAACTGCGTGGTTCGAGCACCGAGCCGAAAGGGGTCAGGTCTGCTTTTGCCGCGCCCGTACTCTCTCGCTTCCAGAAAACTGAGAACAGTACAGGTATTTATTACGCAGAGACTCAAGCACTCTATTTTTTATGCTCGCTTTTCAGAATTACCGCCATCGCACCAGGAGACATCGTGTTCTGATGGCATATTTGAATCCTACAGCCCACCTGACTCGAGGGAGCCCAACTCTCGCGCTCGGAGGTGTGAAGAACGGCATCGCCCGTTTCCGATGAATGCACGAAATAAACCCGAGGGGGGGGGGGGGGGGGGGGGGGTACCTGCCAAGCATGACGCGGCATGTGTGATTATGCTTGCTAAGCGAGGTCGTTTTAGAATGCAACACCTAGAAAGCGTGATCTTCAAGCGAGGAGGAACATCATGTCTGGAATAACCGTATAAAAATCAATTAACTCACATTTGCTATGCGTGTTTGTTTTAAAGTTTATAAAGAAGCGTTCTAGAACAAGTGCGCAAAACATAAATAACAGTTGAAATTACCAGTTACAAACAAGTTGCCGCTTTTAGGCATGTGTCAATGTGACACATACAACATGTAATTTGTGTAGTTTGGTTAATATTGTGGGGACATTGTAGAATAATAACCGAAACATAATTTGTGCAGCAGCGAGACACCAAATAATTTTCATTATCCCTGGTTCCACAAATATTAAGCTGCACTATTATTCTTGACAATCTTGTAAAATAAAAAAAAAAGTTTCTGAACGCTAGTCATACTGTGGTGTTCAAGAGGCGTGCCGCAGTCGCATCCAATCCGGCCGTGGTTGTTCAAATAATGGTTTCGTTGGGTGCACATAAGCTACGTCGTTAACGCAGCGAATAGCCTTCTTGTCTGAGGGCAGCACTACTATTTTATTTTTGTTTTTCGTAATCCGCACTAATGTTCAACACTTTATGCGCAAGTGGAAAGGCAAGCAGTAAATGTGAAGCTTAATATACTAAGAGGAAACATATCGCGGCATCGATAGAGCTCACCAACAGGACAAGTGTATTTCTTTGCCAACAGACCGATATGAGCGTCCGACTCCATGCGTTCGAATAACTCCAGAATACCTTTATGGTAAGGGCCTTTAGGTCAGATGCCTTTAACCCTTCACCTAAGCCTTCACTCAGGTGAAGGCCTCTTAGGTGTACGCACCTGAAAGGTTGCCCACTACCCGGTGGTAAAGTGGGCCGCCTGCGCCACAAACTCCAGACAATGTCGGATAATATGAGAATGTGTGATGAACCCAATCTTAATTCATCAGCAATAACAACATTATAATTTTTAGGGGGAAATAATATGTTTTCGCACTTCATGACATTAATCATTAGGCAATATTTGGCAATACCATTCGAGCAGCTAGGACATAACATTGTTCCGATTATTCTTCTTATTTAAACAATAAACTACTACTAGATGACATAAGCAGCTTACATGGCATCTTGTTTCTGTTGTGTTCAAACACGCAGGCTTAACTGAATTAACTTAGGCAATTCAGAGAGCACGTAACTCCTGGTGGCTTTGTATTTGTGCCTAATAACCTGCATACATGCGCGTCTTACGCTAAATAAAGGCACCGTCAGAGCAAACTTTTTCTCGTTTTATGCTTTCCGGAAGTGCGAGCCCTATTTCTATTTATTTATTTCAGAAGTACTGCTAGCTTTTGAAGAACAGAAAATAAGTGTTACAGGAGTAAAAAAAAATTAGCAGACTGATTAGCATGGATAAGCACGGAATATCGTGCAGTAGCACTAGTTACGGTGGGCACTTAAGGTCTTTACGTGGTAAAGGCATCTCACCTAAAGGCCCTTACCATAAAGGTATTCTGCAAAAGGCCTACCCGGAAGGCTTTCACCCTGAAGGCTTTCACCCTAAAAGCCTTCTTTACCCAGGTGTACCCTTCACCTAGGCCTTCACTCGGGTGAAGGCCTGCTAGGTGTACGCACCTGAAAGGTGCCCACTACCCGGTGGGAAAGTGGGCCGCCTGTGCCACAAAGCAGGCCCCATAGACGCATACGTACGTATGCCAGAAATCGGAAGATGCGCACAGTAGTGCTACCGGACTAAAAAACGAGAATGGCTCGCCCACGAGGACAGATAAACACTGAAAAACTGCAACAACTTGCCGTGGAAGCTCAGTGGCTATGCCGTTGTGCAACTGAGCACAAGGCCGTGGGTTCGGTTCACGGTAGCTTTGGCCGCATTGATGGGGGCTAAATATAAATTTAGTTTGAAAACGTTATGCTACGTGTTAAAGATCCTAAGTTGCCGAAATTATTTCGGAGCCCCCTCCTGCGATGTGTCTCTACTCACGGTGTACTTCTGAAGCATTAAAATTCATTGATTGTATCTCTATTTCAGTGCGCTTATGTGATTATGTAAGGCGTACACTGGTCTCTCCAGACGGGGTGGGGGGCTAAGTTCATGATTACTGTATCGTGTCTACTGGGTACCGGGAAGAATATGGGGAAAAAAAAAATAAATTAGGGGCCTTCATAACGATTTCTTAACGAAGGAAATGCGATTTTATATTTTCGCTTTTGCTGTCTACGTTGTAATGTCGACGTCTTTCGTGCAGTTAAATTTTGGACCCTTCGGCGTCGCTATTTTACATAGGCACAAACACAAAGAAGCCCTTCAGAGAGAGACTGAATGCGGCCTCCCGATGCGTGAGCTTCTGGCAGACGGACGCTGGGCGCACCACCGCCGCACATAATAGCATCGTTTCCCATCACAAGCCGGTTGAAACCACATATCCCCACCTTTTTCACATCGCGCCACCTTTTCGCGCCAAAACTGCAAATCCACGCACTATGCCAACTTAACACACGCCAGGTGGGCCTAATGCCATTTTTTTTCTTTTTTTTTTGGGGGGGGGGGGGAGGGGGGGCAATCTTAAAATTTCGAGGGTGGGACAAGTGCCATGTTTTGGGAGGTAGGCTAATCACTGAATTTTTGGAGTGGCCAAATGCCAAATTTGGAGATAGGCCAGCTTCGAAATTTTAGGGGTGATCCAACTATCAAATTTAGTTGGTGGGAAAATTGGAAATTTTGGGAGTAGACCAGCACCGAAACTTTGAGGGCTGGTCTAAGTGTCAAATTTTGGGGGGTCGGCTAAGATCCACATTTTGGGGGTGCGCCAAGTAGGAAATGTTTTGGAGATGGGCCAACTCCCAAATTTTGGACATGAGTCAAATGACAACTTTTGGGGGTAGGACAACTGCCAATTTTTGGAGGTGGGCCAAGTGCCAAATTTTCTTGGTGGGCCAAATGCCAGTTGTTGGGGTGGGCAAGGTGCAAGATGTTGTGGATGGGCCCACTGGCAAGCTTTCTGGAGGTGGGCCAACTGACAATATTTGGGGGTCCTTTGGAATTTTATAATTTGATGGTGCCCTGTGCCAATGCCAAATTTTGGGAGTCGTTTGGAAATTCAAATTTGACGGTGCTCTCCGATTGGTTCCAGTGGGTTCACATGACCTTGATGACGTCATCTCCCAATTTCCCAATCAGGGAATTTCGTTACAGAGATGCCGTGTGGTTTTTGCGAGACAAAAACAAAATCTAAATGATATTGTATTAATATGGGCCTGTGTCCGTAGTATTTAGAAATCGGTAATGGGTCGACGACTACTCTGCCTTATTCGCCGAACCCAGCCTCGAGCTGACGCCGCAGCGAGTGCAGGTGCAGGCGGCCTGTCAAATTCTGGAAGGGCACCAACATCGATTTCCGGCTCGATAGTGAATGCATTTTTATTTTTGTCGTGTCTCTGCTACATGACAGGTTGAGAGAGCGCACGTTTCCGCGTAGGACGCGGCAGATGCTGTCACGCATTCAGACGACGCAGGTGAATGGCAGTGTAAGGCACTTCCTCCGTGTTCGCCAGGAAGAACCACTACGCCACATGTTGGTGGCGCATGTCGCTCCTCATCCTGTGCTCACCCCCGCACAGCTTTTCGCGCACGAACGGTGGCTCTGCAGACAGTGAGCAGCTGGGCCACCCGTGCATCAGCAGAAAGAAAGCGGCCGCCGTCGCGCACTCACGCCCGCGGTAGCATGTCCCGCAAATCGGCGACCACGAAGGCGACGGCCGTCCAGAAAGCTGCGCACAGGTCCAAATCACGGCTGCTGTACGCGCCCACAGCGTCGGCGGGGCTGTGGTGGTAGTGGAAGTAGCGCTCGTTGCGGTTCAGCAGCAAGGACACCGGCACGCCCAGCTCGGCCATCTTGGTGACGTCCGAGCCGCGGCCGCGGTCGGCCTCGAGCCGTGTGGCGCCGATGGGCGCCGTCAGCGCCAGCAGCCGGCGCAGGATGCACACGGTGGTGTTGCTGCCGCCGCCCGTGGTGAGGCCGACGGGCGCAAACGTTCCCTGGTCGGACTCGATAGCGAGCGACACGGCGTCCATCTCGTGCCGGTGCCGGCGCACGAACTCGGCGGAGCCCCGCAGCCCGTTCTCCTCGGCCGTCCACAGCACCAGGCGCAGCGTGCGCCGCGGCCGCAAGCGCATGCGGCGCAGCTGCGCCATCGCCGCCAGGCCGATGAACACGCCGCCCGCGTCGTCCACCACGCCCTGGCCCACGTCCCAGCTGTCCGTGTGCGCGCCCACGACCACATACTGCACGACACGCGCGTTCCGCTGAGCCGAGTTGCCGCGCTGCGATCGCAAGGCTGAGCCGCAGTATGCGGAGCGACGCCTGGGCTCTACGAAGCCTCGATGGTACGCGATACACAGTCGCACCCAATATGAGCTACGAAAGTTGTATATTGGAACCCACTTTACGATGCAGAGAGCACCGAGCGGGGCCTCAGTGAGAAAGGGTCTCTTTACCCGCCTCTTTCGTGTCGCCTGTCACACATTGCAATACCGAGAGCACTGTCGGGATGATGCCGTCAAGTAGCGCATCCCGTTGAGCGCCACTGCGCGTCTTTTATTATTTCGATAATTTTAAGAAACGTTAACTTTTCTGGAGCATACACGCTTGTGTATTGGTAGTGTAATTAGCAGGGACGACTATGGGACTCCTAGTCAGTAGTTTAGCTAACGATATCAGGTCAACAACGTTTTCTTTATCAGCAAAGATAATCAACACGCTTGAAGAAAAAATAAAAGGCAAATAAAAGCCCAAGGTTGCCTCAAGCAGAGTAAACTGTGGGGTGAGATGATGCCTTACAATAAAGAAGTTTGCCATACTTTCGACATCCGTATTATGCTAGCTATACAACCTGCGATAGCAGTAATGAGCAATGTTTCGAACGCCATCAACGTGCATTATAAGTTATAGAACTCGAGAGGGCGCGTAAGAATTAAAAGGCAATTGATGATACCAAGGAAATGCGCGGCGGCCGAAATTGGGCAAGTCACAGCGGCGAGGGCAATCGCGTTTTCTAAATTCTAAATAGTGATATGGCTGTCGCCAACGGCTGGTTACAAATTTACAGTTGTAAGCAAGCGCCTATCTGAAATAGTTAAAAGTTCACTATTAGAAATAGTTAATCAGCTTACTAGTTAATTTAATTCGCCTGTTTTCTGGTGTCCGTCAGAACTGGTATTAAAATGCTGCAGAAGCCATCTCTGTAATTCAAAAAGCCTATTTTAAAAAAATTCTGCTCCACCTTCCCTGAAACAGCCTCTATAGATATAGTTCCTTGCACTCCACGGTGTTACGTTGTAGGGACGTTTACCAGTACCGCCGCTTCTTAGAAAACAAAGAGACCTGCAAGTGCATCTCCTCAGTCGCAAGGTTACCTGATCCGGAAATTCCGAGCCCGTGATGTCGGCGACGATGTTCCTAGACACGCCGTCCGTGTGGTTGTTGTCCATCTCCAGGTGCACAACCACTTTGGAGCCTGTTGAGTTTAAGGGAAAAAAGAATGCTTCAATTCGAACGGCATGCTCATGCATGGATGCACCCTTCGTCAAAAATATACAACCCAAAGGGTTTGCTTGTAGTCCGTTTTAGGGGACGCTCTTGCACACACGGGAGTTGTAAGCTTCGGAGCGCTTGACCGACGCCAAACGAGCCATGCTGTACGGCCTGGAAGCAAACTCGGTGGGCTCTGCACTTTTCACTAAGGCTGTGCACGCAAGCGGAAAGGGTTTCATGGGACCCAAAAAAAGCTTGTCGGGGTTTTTGTTTGGTCGCTTAACTGGCCAGTCTGTCTGGCCCCTTGTGTGGACAAAAAATGACTGGCTAAGGCTACGGTTTACGTGAAATATTCGGCGGGAGCCGTTATGTTTTAGCTAAGTTTAGCCAGCATTTTTTTCTCTTTCCATTTTCTCCCCCTTCTCCTTCGCTTCTTTATCTTGATCGCGCGGTGGCTCAGTGGTTATGGCGCTCGGCTGCTGACCCGAAAGACACGGGTTCGATCCCGGCCGCGGCTGCCGAATTTCAATGGAGGCGGAATGCTAGAGGCCTGTGTACTGTGCGATGTCAGTGCACGTTAAAGAACCCCATATAGTCGAAATCATCCGTAGCCCCCCAGAAGACCCTCGTGACAAGATCCAGAGCTGCAGCCTTCGCCAACGGAGTTCCAGAATAAGGTCCCAGCCCGTCAATGCCTTCTACAAGTGACAATAAAGTCTTTTTACCACCACCACCACCGCAGCCCTCCACTTCGACGTCCCACATAGCCTGAGTCCCTTTGGGACCGTAAACCCCATAAAACCAATCTTCTTTATTTTCTTGTTCTCTCTCTTGGCTTGGCTTACCTTGCCTAGCTAGATTCGCTTGGATTGGTGCCAAAAACAGCTACACGATGGCTCAGAGTGGGCTCCCCTCTCGCCGTAAAAAAAAAAAAAAAGAAAGAAAGGGTGGGTGGATCCTGAAAGACAGTTTTACGGCAGCCTTTCGACCAGAGGTTGTACACAAATCAATAACAGAGAACATGTATTTGCTGGGAAAAGGTGCTCACAAATAAATTTTAAACAGCAGCAGCACCAAGTGCTACTTTCCTAGCTTAGCAGGCAGCGTAAATATGCGGCTGGACAGCATCGATATCATTCATATTCATTGGCCTATTTCGTAAAATCTATTACTTGACACAAGCCCGAAATCTCTTTACTCGGCCGAGTTGAGAAGAACTCACCCCGTTCCACGAGCCGCGTCAGGAAGTCGGCGTCTTCGATGGTGACGGCAGCAGCCGGTACCTTGGGCTCACCGGGCTCGTATGCCATCATGCCGGTGTGCAGCGTATAGAGGGATTCCGGGGCCGCAGAGCGCACCAGAGTGGCCACGGCGCCGTGCCTGCGCAGCATCCCTCCCTGCCTCTCATGGTCGCACCGACGTAATCGTTTTCGCGGGGCCTCCGAGTTTTTTTTTCGTTGCGCTCCAAGGACAGCTTGTGACGAGAACTTAGGAAAACTACTAAAGAGTGACAACACAGGTGCACTATATGCACAGCTTGCACACGCATGCATATCGATATACCAAAGGCTCTTGCACTTGTCGATCAGGATCGGGAGGACGTATACAATCCGTGCGCCGACGTGGGCAAAATTCTGACCGGTAGATTTCGATATGACGGAACCTCTTAAAACTGGGCGTGGTGAGCTACATTCTGTGTCTAAGATAAATGTGCTCAGAATACAAGATGACCGTGTCAGCTGATCGACCGCGGAGGCGTCTTGCCAAGTGCATGGGAGGGGCGCGCATACCTGGCTGCCCGGGAGGGTCCCTTACTCCGGTACGGGACGTACTGCCAGTAGTCGGTCCACACTGGATTGAAGAGCACGATGGTGCCGTTCACCTGGACGCAACAGCCGCGCAACAGAAGAGCGTCACACCTACGGCCGCGTGGTGCACTTCATGGGCTTTTGAACCATATATCTACTCCAGAAAATAGCTGTCCATGCATGCTGCAGTAGGAAATAGGCATTTGCACAGAAAGCGCTCGATTATAAAGTTGTCTGAGTGATTGACGCAATACAAGTGCCTACCGAATGCGAAAAGATCGCGCTCAGAAAACTTTCTATATATAAGGATGGCTGAAATGAGCAAATATCAGTATGTTCCACGAATTAAAACCGCCTCTATTGATTAATGATGCAAAAAAAATGATGGCGATTTGAGTTGTTGCGCCGAATGCGAATTAGGCGCGCTAGCAGTTCGGTTTTGCCTTCGGTTCTGGTGTTCAGATCCAGTGTTTCCGGATGGCAGTTGTTCGGATAGCGGTAATGGGTCCATATATGCGGAACTGGTCATTCTCTCCATTCATAGAACCCTGGAAGCCTTCCTACCACTCCTGGTGCGTCACTGCTCTTCTATGGGAGGTGCTGCCATTGGCGGGACTTGGGGTTGATTGGGGCTAGGGTGGACCCCAGGTTGGGCTTCCCGACCAGCCTCTAGCGATTAAATCAGTTGCCGCCATGTGTGTGTGTATATATATATATATATATATATATATATATATATATATATATATATATATATATATATATATATATATATATATATATCTATATATATATATATATATATATCTATATATATATATATATATATATATATATATATATATATAGGTTGCGAAAGCGTGAAGTACTAGACTGCTTATAAGAATATATAGCGAAGTATACGCTTCGTTAAAGGAAACATATTTATTCAACTCGACGTTTCGATCGGAAGACCGATCTTCTTCAGGAGTGATGTTACATTGTTAATGCATCCCCTTTTATAGGGGTGGGCACAGAACAGGTAAGTGGGAAACGCAAAGCACTTAGCAGAAAAATACGCATAAAAATTATTAGAGGCATGCGACCCACACACACACACTCAAAAAAAAAGAGAAAAGAAAAAAAAGAAAAAAAAGAAGGAGAGAGTGCGAGGAATAGGTACACAGTAAGAAAATACAACGTCCAGATGCGGACTCTGCTTTGTTAAGCACCACAGGCTTGCTTATTGACAGGCGTGTCCAGCTGGGAGGTACTCGACAGGTGCGTGGCCGTGCAACAACTTTCGTAGAAAAATGCGAAAACTTGTTCCTTCTCCTGGCCGCGAGAGCAAAAAAAATATATAAAATATGAACCTCCAACAGAGAGAGCAGACAACAGAAAAAAAAGAGAAAATGAAAAGAGCATAGAAGAAACCTCGAAAAAAAAAGTGAAATAGGTAAAAGAAAACCTTTAAAGTAGTGCTTTTTCTTCGCACCCAGCAATAGTGCACCCATCCCTGGTTGAGGGGAAGTATTGGAAGGAATGTAAAAAAATATAAAAAATGTGAGCTTACATAGTAAAATTAAAAAGGAAAAATAAAAAAAAATAAAAAAAGAAATTGTGTGGCATTCGCGTGACCACAAGGTGAGCACACCCGGGGGGGGGGGGGGACGGCACAGGTGTGCCGTATATATATATATATATATATATATATATATATATATATATATATTCACCATAAATTGAAAAACATAACAGGAATTAATTCACGACGTTTCGGCTGGAGGACCACCCTTTTTCGAGTGTATTACAGTTGAAAAACATAACAGAATTTAATTCACGACGTTTCGGGTGAAGGACCAGTCTCGAAGCGCTCCTGTGGCCGCGCGGCAGTGCGCGCACCCGTGACAGAACAATGGTGAGCCTCTGTGCGTTCATCGAGCAGGCGGACTTGACTCCCCGCTTGCTCTACGCCAGGTAGTGCACGCGTGACACGAACGCTCCGTGGGTGCTACCTCGGACGGTATACGCGGCCGGGCGCCCCACCCCGGCCGCTAGTGCAGTGTGCCGCGCGCGCGATTAATCCGAGACAGGACGCTACGTGCGCGCGGCTATGTACAGGGGTAGTCAAAAAATCCCAGGCCGCTCCGAACAGCCGCGGAGCGGCTGCTCTCCGCTATCGGGGCGCTGTTATCGCACGCGTGTCTCGCCGCGCTCGGGTTGCGAGGGTATCCGCTGAGAGGAGGTGACGCTCCCTCTCTCTCTCGCTCTCCATGATAACAAAGCAGTGAAAAAGACAGTGAGGCGCGCGCCTTCACGCCTTCGCTGTTCGAGATTTCCGCACTCGGCTGCCGTGCAGCGCGTCGCGGAGCAGACGACCATTTGCGCAGTGACGCGCGCTGGCGGCCGTATTTAAATGGACTTCGCCTGCTTCTCCCAACTTCTCGGCTTCCTGGCATACGATATAATGCATTTACCTTCACCTAAGCTCTGTTGCGGCTCTCTGAGCACTCACTTTGAGTTGTGACGTGCTATATTTATAGCATTATTGTTCAACTTTCTGGAAATTTAGTACACTCGAATACGATTTCAGGACACATTCTCTGCCTGAAATTCTCAAGGGTTTTTATTGCTCCGTTATTGCCATGTCGCCATGTCGAGTCTTGTATTAATGAGTAGGTTTAATGCTTTCGCGCAGGTAAAGCAGGTAGAGTCGGTCGTGTGTTGGGGAGTTAGCACGTGTTTCTGAAGCTTTGGCGAGTATTTCATGCCATGCTATGCAGTATGCTCCAGCTAAGAGGTTTGCGTTTCCGGCACTTGCACTCCTCCCTCGGCGCTCGCGAATTCGTAGCGAGAATGAGTATTTTGTCACAATGTCAGAATATAAGCGCCCAACGCGTGGGTTTCACGACATGCCGTCATATATGGGCAATCAAAATTGTAGAGATTCAGCCAGATATTCTTGCACCGTTCCTTCGATTTCAGGCACCGCGCTGCTCTTAGAC
This sequence comes from Amblyomma mixtum, assembly GCF_055824585.1. Taxonomy (NCBI): domain Eukaryota; kingdom Metazoa; phylum Arthropoda; class Arachnida; order Ixodida; family Ixodidae; genus Amblyomma; species Amblyomma mixtum. The sequence continues at coordinate 95,077,460 of NC_143014.1, read as the reverse complement.
GCGCCAATATACTCGTCAACTCTGGATAGGCGTAAAGTCGGCATCTGTGATTATGTGCTTGTACTCGGATGTGTTTGTGGTTGGCTTGCCGGACTGCTGTCCACTTTGCGTTCAAAGATGTTGCGTTCGGCTTCGGAAAAAGAGCGAATCATTTCGCGTCTGGGCACTTGTACGCATCTCTACTATATACGTGCGGTGTCCCTGTCAGGGAACTTTTTTTGCTTCTGCGTCCTCACTGTTTCATTCAGGAGCGCAGAAATGGTAGGAATTTAATATGTTTAGCCGAATATCATATACGAAAATAAGCTGTTTCTTTGACAAACTTCCAGTTTTTTATTCTTCAACGGCGGCCTCCCGCTGTATCTGTCGTGGAGCTCGTACTATAAGCCGACTGTCTCCGCCGTTGACGTCAGTATCTGGCCTTGCGTGCTCAGCTGTAGTGGAACTAAATTGCTCATGAAATCTGTGTAGCTATACTCCATCCGCAGCCATCGTCCGGCGAGCTGTTCATAGCGTCAATTCATTTCAGAGGTAAAAAAATGTTGTTGAACAGTATTTACACGTATAACGTCCGCGACCACTTATAATTATAGAATAGAACCAAGATGGGAACGAAATATGATGAACCAGGATGTGCTACCCGCGTGCTGATTTGTCTTGTGATAGAAATGGCAGTTGGTGCTGAAAATTCAATTATGTTCGCTGGCGTCAAATATATGTGAATAAAATCTTCAATCGCAACAGAGCTTAGGTGAAGGTAAATGCATTATATCGTATGCCAGGAAGCCGAGAAGTTGGGAGAAGCAGGCGAAGTCCATTTAAATACGGCCGCCAGCGCGCGTCACTGCGCAAATGGTCGTCTGCTCCGCGACGCGCTGCACGGCAGCCGAGTGCGGAAATCTCGAACAGCGAAGGCGTGAAGGCGCGCGCCTCACTGTCTTTTTCACTGCTTTGTTATCATGGAGAGCGAGAGAGAGAGGGAGCGTCACCTCCTCTCAGCGGATACCCTCGCAACCCGAGCGCGGCGAGACACGCGTGCGATAACAGCGCCCCGATAGCGGAGAGCAGCCGCTCCGCGGCTGTTCGGAGCGGCCTGGGATTTTTTGACTACCCCTGTACATACAGTTTACTTCTTGTGTAAGTGATTGTGCGCAGTGGCCGCTCGCGCGCACTTATTTTCGGACAATGCTTGGACATTAGCGCGCGAGCGGCGCGAACTTGATTACTTTTGTATTTTGTAAATAGTGTACAAAGCTCTCCCCTGTCCTTTCTTGCTGTCGCTCCCCTCTATACTTTTCCTCACTATCCTCTCCCTTTCCCTTTCATTTCCGCCGGCTGCAGCTCGGGTGCTTAAGATATTAGATAGCAATTGCCGCGGCCGGTAACACTCTTTTGCTTCACTTTTTATTTTTTAAATAAACCACTACCACCACCTCCAGCCGAAACGTCGTGAATTAATTCATGTTATGTTTTTCAATTTCTGGTGACTTTATCTTAAATTGATCGATCAGCTGCCAAGAAATAAGTTTTGATATATATATATATACTAACACATAACGAGGGTTTACTGACGTTTCGACTGGTGACCAATCTTTTTCAGAGTGCTACATGATTATTCCAGACGAGTATTTATAGGGGTTGCAAAAAGGTTGCTCAACCGACTTATACCGTACACACGCACGCACGCACGCACGCACACACACACACACACACACGCACGCACACACACACACACACACACGCACACCTGGGTAGGTTGCCCACCACCCGATGGGCACGTGAGCAGCCTGCCACAAAACCGGCTTCAGACAGACAGACAGACAGACAGACAGACGGACGGACGGATGGACGGACGGACGGACGGACGGACGGACGGACGGACGGACGGACAGACAGACAGACAGACAGACAGACAGACAGACAGACAGACAGACAGACAGACAGACAGACAGACAGACGGACGGACGGACGGACGGACGGACAGACAGACAGACAGACAGACAGACAGACAGACAGGCGGGCGGGCGGGCGGACGGACGGACGGACAGACAGACAGACAGACAGACAGACAGACAGACAGACAGACAGACAGACAGACAGACAGACAGACAGACAGACAGACAGACAGACGGACGGACGGACGGACGGACGGACGGACGGACAGACAGACAGACAGACAGACAGACAGACAGACAGACAGACAGACGGACGGGCGGGCGGACGGACGGACGGACGGACGGACGGACAGACAGACAGACAGACAGACAGACAGACAGACGGACGGACGGACGGACGGACGGACGGACGGACGGACAGACAGACAGACAGACAGACAGACAGACGGACGGACGGACGGACGGACGGACAGACAGACAGACGGACGGACGGACGGACGGACGGACGGACGGGCGGACGGACGGGCGGGCGGGCGGGCGGGCGGGCGGGCGGACGGACGGACGGACAGACAGAGGGACAGACGGACGGACGGACGGACAGACGGACAGACAGACAGACAGACAGACAGACAGACAGGCATCGGCTAAATGCGGGGAATGGCCACTTTAAGTGCTAGCGCACTATAATTGCAGCTCCTTCCTAAAAGTCGACCGAGCGCATTAGTGGGAATAAATGGTGTCAGCCTTTGTACACGGATGCGAGTTGGTGAATAGAAGGACGAAAACAATTGTGGACGTGCTGCTTGTAGTGGTCGAATAACAATTCAGGAGGCGGGGGGAGAAAACGTTCACGCACAATCGATGTCTCCGCCGGAAAATCGGTGTCGATGCATGCATTTTACTTGCAAAATCGGTCGGTGATGGCGACACTTGGATTTTGTTGTTTTTTTTTGCTAGCTTATAACTGCTCCGTTTTCGGTTAGCGCAGTATCTGTGATTCGACTGCGGTACCCTATCGATAAGGGAAACTTCTATTTGTCTTCTGTGTCCATTTATAATTGATTTTAGTTACGAACAATGAGCTGGCGCGTTGCAGGAAGTGCGCAAATGAAGTTCTGTTAGCAGTTGCGGTTTCGCGGACTCCCCCGTTTTGGTTACAATCAAGCTGATTGCCGACGAAATTTTATAATTGTGAAACGCCCTCGTTAGAGCAGCCATTTCAGCCGTCTCAAATAGTCGTCACTTTCACCTCCCCTAGATGACAAAGCTCTTGGTGTCGCTTTCGTCATGATTAAATGCGAGATGGCTCTAGAGCAGTTCGTATTTCGCCTTTTCGGCAGCTGACAAAGGACCTTTTTTTACAGGCCTAACATATACGCATGGCGAGAGCAAGAGTCACCTGGTCGCGGCGCGCGTCGAGCTCTTCGAAGGAGCGCACCACCAGCACCGGAGCCTCGAGACCCCCGGGCGGCGTGGCCACCGAGCCCCCGAGGCCCAGCACCGCTAGCGGCATGCGGCGGGGCTCTACCAGCGTGGCCCGCTCTCTGCCTCGGAGCCACACCGGCGTGGCCACGGGCTCCGTCTCCACGCGGTCCACGCCGGCGGCCCGCAGCTCCGACACGAGGTGATCGATGGCTGCCTCGAGGCTGTCCGTGCCCACCAGGCGGTGGCCGAACCGGTCGGCGAAGTCGGCCACCGCCCGGTACGTGGTGCCGGACTGGGGACCCCCGTCGAAGGCCGAAAGGATGCTCCGCACCACGGGTCCGTATCCGTCGATCTCCGCGGCGAGCTCCGGGGACAGCTCGCACCTCTCTGCCGGGAGTCCACTCCTCGACAGCAGCGCCGAGAAGAGCAAGGACAGCACGGGGTTCATCATGGCTGGCTATAGGAGGCCCTGTCGTGCGCACGAGTCAGCGAGCGACGGCTCTCCCGGCCGACCGCGCTAGGGACGGCCATCGGCTTGCACCCTTCCGATAAGCGCAGCCCCAGTTGCCGCGATACTCGATCCAGGAGTTCTTATCTGAAACGTCTTCGTCCCGGTAGTGTCTGCAGGAACGTTGCAGGGGCGACGTGCCAAGCAGCGCAATCGGAGCGGCCGGCGTGGGCCCATGGGCGCAGCACGCTGTGGGTGCATGCGGACGCACTGTCTCCCCGAGTTGCGGGGAATCGTTTGCGCAAGGCGCTCACGATGGTGGAGCAGCTACGTAGAAAAAAAAAAACGATAAAAAGAGAGACGGAAGAAAGACCGTTCCCATAAAATGGGCAACAGTAGTGCGAGAAATAGCACAAGGAAACGTTTATACTGGTGGGAAAAAGATTCAACGAGCTTAGCGTGCCAGAAGCCCCGTCTTGTGTGAAATAATTCGTACTAGCGGATTACATAGATGATGGACGATAGGAGCAAAGAGCAACGAACGCCTACTTTTTGCGGGAGCGCTTTTTTCGCTGCTGGAATTTTTTACTCATTGGTACAAATCGCACAGTTTCGATGGTATTCTCTCATTGAATGTGTCTCTCTGTCGCTGTCGACATCGTGATTATCGCTTTCTCGCTGCTCACTGCATGGGCGGTGAATTCAAGCTCCCCTTCTACCCTGCCCCGCGCATACTTGGACTCCGTTGTTGCCGGTCTCATTCCTACTGGTACGTACCACCGATGAGGGACAGTTGTTGATGCTTTTCTCACGTCATGTGGCGAATACCCACTCTGGGTGCTTGCCCCGGACTCGGGTGGCAAGAGATTGCTGATGAGCAAGTACACGTATTGAGAAGAAAATAAGTGAGAAAACACGCACATTTGAGCAAAGTCGGGCAGACATCAAATCAAAAAGGCAAATGCTGTAATTAGAATAAAAATAACAAGTACAAAAAGCTCCCAGACTATCTGCCGTCACCTGGGGGAATAACTGACAGTGACAACGGTATCGCAACCTCCATATGACCATATGAATCGCGCGAGAACAGATGACATGCTCTATAATCCTTACGGCCTGAGTATCCCCGAACAGGTGGCTGCCAGAGTTCTCGGCTGCATCATACCACACTGTATACAACGCCGTTCACCCACGAGAAAGTGCAGTATATGCAGCACTGGCTGTGAACGTTTAGCGCGGTAGCTGACGCAGTCCGAATACGAAGTTTTGTCACACGTCAAATGTTTCTGTTGTTGTACTCAAGAAGATCATGGCGCGTACCCACTGCGGGGGATTGGCCAAGACAGGCGGCGACTGGCAGGTGCTCAAAACGTTAAAAAATGAAATAAAATAAAATAAAAATTATAAATGGTACGCACCCATGCCAGAGGAACAGCTTCGTTGTCGTTGTTGCTGTTGTGGCCTTGGTCTTTGGCACATACCTACAGGGCGGATTGGCCACAAAAGGAATTCAAAGACACATATTACCGGGCTAATTACACGCTGAGAAATTTAAACAATGCAAAAAGAGCAGCGCTTTCATTAGAAAATAAATACGAAGAAAACAAACATAACCACAGTTTAGAATGATACAGAAATCGACAAGTGGAGAAAAGAAAGTAAAAAGCCACAGCGTGATCGCCACCATTAGGAGGGAATCCTTCCAGAGGAATGAATGAACTTGTGGACACCGGAGAGAACTGTTCCGGGGCTGTAGCCCAGCTGTGTAGCGGCAAACGAGAGTAAATTTGGAAAAGTCAATTTCAGGAAAAAACGAATTTCAAGGAAAAGTTTTCAGAGGGTGGCGAATCGGCGAGACGGAGTGAGGAAATGTTCGAATGTTGCAGGCTCATTCAAGAAAGAACACCGGGATGTTAGTGAACACTGAGATCTATGGCGGTAGAAATTTAGAGGAAGCATCCTGCACATAAAGCTGGTAGAGAGTCACCTCGCATTGACGAGAAAGGCATTGACCTGAACTTTGATGCCAGAAGTCATCAGGAGAGAGTGATGATCACTTAGTATGCTTCACCAATAAAACCGCTTGAAATGGCCACCTGCCCACAATGGAAAACGTGGAAGCAGTGCAGAACAGGCTTATTCAAGGAAGACTATACAAGAAGGTCCGCCGTCTCATTCATGCGAATCCCGCTGTGGCCGGGGACCTACACATGACTAACCTGACGAACATGGCAAGGCCGAAGAGCGAAAAAGAGAAGACGCAAATCTGTCCGGGTTGGAAATGTCAGGGCTGTACAAGCTTAAATGGCATTAGTCACAATAATGACCTTACAGTACTGAGCACATAACTTTCTCATGGCCAGAACCGTGGCCAGAAATGGCTTTTTGACCCCCGTTTTCGTCTTCGCTTTCGTTCTCTGCGTCTAAGCAGTCGACTTCTTCGTCCTGTGCTATACTCCCCTCCTGTCTTTTGTGAGTCCCGATTTCACGTGCAGATAATTTTTCGAAGGTGAGGCTCCATCGCGTTTTTTTACTTTCTTGAAATTCTTAGCACATTTTTAAAAGTTATTTTCAACGACAGCCATTCCGGTTAGTTCACTTCGTTCAACGATCACGGCTTTTTCTGTGTTTCTGGTGTTTCTATGCCTCATAATCCGAGAACGTCCACGGCCAGGTGGTTATAGCTGATGATAAACTGAAACAGAGACAGCATGCGATGGTGAACAGATGACGTCAGACTTTGATTTCTTCATACTGCGCTGGCTTCTTGAAATCAATCTCTACCATAGGATTCCACTAAATTCAGATCAAAGGTCTTAAGCGTGTATTGTTCCATGCGTCAATTTTACAGCAACAGCTGTTAAAGGCCCGTTCCCTGGATTTGGCGTCGTTGTAGTAATAGTTTTGTCAGCGTAACCGGACGGTGATTGCCACGGGAACCACCGGGGGGGGGGTCGTCGTGGAGGGAGGATGTGGAAAATAAAAAAGAGTGTTCTATATAACTATACGTATATGCATACCACTCTCAAATTTTTTACCTCATAAATCGCGAAACGAAAATAGTTCAGCAGCTGTCGCTGAAAATCGTGTTACACAGCAGTAATGGTCCATTAGTTTTTTTGTGATAAAAGTGTCGGTTAACCACAAAATCTTGGCACTGAAATTTTTGCCTTTCAGGTTTCGATGCCATCACATATTATCTCACCGTGGTGTCTGAACGGGCTTGATTCGCCGGCGCACACTAACAATACTATGCAGAAACGAACGCGAGTGTGTTAGTAGATACCCTCCACTGCACGAGCACCGTGATAAACCGTAACGAAATTCCTTCCTATCAGAGCTGAAGGCTGCGTTGTGGTGGTCGTTAGTCGTTTCAACTTTTACGTTTCACACTTAAAGCTGCAGCTTCCAGGGCGGCTGCGTTGTTTTCTTAACTCAGACGATGGCAGGTTTTTGTGCCACGGCTATTAAAACTGAGATTGCTTGCGAATATGCGCGGTGAGTGAACAGGACCCCCCCCCCCCCCCCTTTCTCAGTTGAGACTTCGCGGTATACGATTCAGGGGGTGCGTAACTGTGGCTCCTCCTATAGTACACTTGGATTCCTTTCTTTGTACGTTTGAGCTGGCAAGTTTGACTGAAGCTTGATTTTGCATCTCTTTGTCACAGACCGTGTACTGTCGGCCGGAAAAAATGAACCCCGTGCGCTGGTTGCAAGTTTAATTTGTCGAAATCAGGCGTAGCAGGAATTGTTTACTCTGTCGATAGAAGCTAGGCACCGTAGACCGCTAGATGATCATTATTTTCTGACGTAATATGTTAAGCTGTACGGTAATAAAAATTTGGAGTCGCTTTTCGTGGTCCATTTACGTTTCCTGCCGACAGTACAGGTGCCCAAAAAGTAAAATGTAGCCCGCGTCTGTGGTATAAATGGGCTGCTTCACCCGCATGGCTAATAAGGCCAACGCCAAAAGTGTGTAGTAATAGTTGTGCCTCGTGCGCCTATGCTGCATACACGCGCATGCGCTGTTGGAGCTGTCCGCGATTCAAGTTTTTCTCCGCTCCAGTGCCCCGGCTTTATTTTGGGTGTACCTGTACATGGCGTACATGCCAGACAGAACACAAAGCATGCAAGTTTAGGAAAAAACATTGCCAATATTCTTTTATCGTAACCGAGAGTCGAGAGTTTCGAGTTGAAAAGTTCGGAGCATGACAAAAATGAAAGCTAGAAATACTTACCCCTAGTGGTTTCACTGCTTTTGATATGGTCAAGTGAACGGGCGATGATGTGTCAGGCATTCCCGCACATCTAACACACATCAGCGCTTCTAGAATACATTATGTGGCAGCGGTCTCGATATATTGAGTTCTGAATTTTGTGAAAGGAGTACGTGTTTATGAACACTGAGTTGTCTGTTTACAGTTACGATTTCATTCCTTGTATGCACATTTCGATAATGCCATTATTCATGCCATTATCGATAACGGCCAACTGACAACTTTTTCCGACACTAGTGGCCAGCTCCTGGCGCGGTACACTACCACGCCTTTACCATAAAGACCTTTGGCGTAAAGGCATTTACCGTAAAAGCTTTTAATCTAAAGGCCTTCAACCTGAATGTCTTTACCATAAAGAGTTTTGACACAAAGGTCCTGAAGGCCTTTGATCCAAATGTCTTCATCACTGCCGTTGTCATTAATGACCTTTACCAATATTTTGCAACGTTCATTATTGTTCAAAAACTGGCACTATATCACTATAACTATCACTATTAATAAGTGCTACTGTCTCGCCTAATGTTTGCTGCATTGCCTATGATCACCCACTACTATCATATGGTCTACTAATGACGTCATGCGAGACCATGGTGACGGCATTGGGGTTTTCAGACCACTGCTGCTGGATAACAACGCCGGGTTTCATCACCGTAGATCCATACAGTGATTTCACATTAAAAAAAAATGGGAACCTCCAAAAATTAGACACTGGCATTGTTCACGATTCAGTGTTTCTTATTTTCATTTTCGGTTGTCCAGTTTTACACAGTCTTGATAATGTGCGGCTCGTTCCCTTTGCACAAGAGCTATTCTTAGGTGCACGTTTGCAATGAAAAGAAGGTGCACCCAGCCGCCTGTGTCTTGTTACCGGTTAGCTGTGTGTTCGTATATACAGAGCGTCCCAGGTAAACGTAACCAAGTTTTTAAAAAAATATGGAGTGTCCTACAAGAGTGAAACCAACTCGGTGCTGTTGAGAGTCGTGTAGTCGAGTCTGCAGTATTTTTTCGTTCTGCGAAGTTACTGAATTTGTTAAGACTAACTAGCTAGCTTTTTGCAACATTGGATTCGGTGAAGAAATATTTCAATACGAAAGTTGTAGATAACCTTGAAAAACAACCGGCTATGTTTGCAACAAGGTGCTGTTCACGTAGTTTTTTTTTTACTGGCCTTAAAAGATAGCGGGAGAAATTCAAAATCTGCCACTTCACAGTGGTGCTTCTTCAGCGCAGCGAGATGCGCTCTGAGACAAAAACAAAATCCGCTTATCTCCGGTACGCTGTCTCCGACCGTGTTTTGCGTTTGCACTGGGCGTGGGATATGAGTTGAGCGGATTTTTCTCACTGAGATCGCGTTTGGGCCGCTCAAGTAGCACCGCTGTCGTGTGGTAGATTTTGAATTTCGTCCGCTTTCTTTTAAAGCCGATAAAAATAGCGACGTAAACGGTACCTTGTGGCACACATTTCAACCCACTGTTTTTCAAGGTGATCTACAATTTCTGTATTGGCACTTTTTTTTCCTTAAAGCCAATATTTATAAAGTCAGTTAGTTAGTCTTAATAATTAACTAACATTGCAGAAAGAAAAACGTATACGCAGACAAGGCCACCCGACTCTCAACAGCACTGAGTCGGTTTCACTTGCCTGGCATACTCCATCTAAAAAAAAAGATTAAATTTAATCGGGACACCTGATATGGTGTACTCCTTCATAAACAACAACGTGTGTTCATGTACCAGCTGCACCTTTCTTCGAGGATGCTTATATGAAGTGGCCTCGTATGAAGGGGTGCCACCTTGATGCTAAGCCGGTGTCACTTTGCTAAGCCGGTGTCACTTTTGCTTCGTCGCAAAAAAAATCGTGTCGCAATTCAGAGAACGTTGGCAACGCCTCCAATTTACTTTATTCAACCGCTCAGTCCGCCTAGTCGTAGGGGCGCGGATCAGCCACGGCCAGCGTGAACACGGAACGGATCAGTGGCGGGTTTTATTCGAGTCTAGGGGCGCGGAAGGCGCTCGCTCAGGTCGGCGAAGACGTAGGCGGTCGCTGCCCAGAAGGCGGTGCACAGGTCCAGGTTCGTCGGGTCCTCCACGGTCATGGAGTCACCGTCCGTGTGGTGGAAGTAGAAGTACTCCTTGTTGTCCGTGTCCAGCGAGGCGCCCGGCACGCCGGCGTCTATCCAGGGCTGGATGTCGGGCCCGTCGGCGCCCAGCGTCAGCCGCGTGGCGTTGATGGCCCCGAAGAGGCGCATCACCTGGTCCGCCATGCAGCGCGCACGGGGGTCGGCGGCGGCCAGCCGGAGGCCCAGCGGCCGGAACGTGCCCAGGTCCGACTCCATGACCAGGCTGAGCCGGCCGCGGTCGCGTGCGCCGTGGCGCTCGTAGTAGGAGCGGCCGCCCCATACGCCTTCCTCCTCGCCCGTCCAGAGCAGGGCTCGCAGCGTGCGCCGCGGACGCAGCCCCAGCCGACGAAGCAGCGCCAGAGCACGCCACGAGATGAAGGCGCCGCCGCCGTCGTCCATGGCGCCCTGGCCTACGTCCCACGAGTCCAGGTGGCCGCTCACGAGCACCAGCTGCGCCATTGCCCCCCGCCTCAGCTCAGACACCGGGCATGCTCTTACGGCCACTCGCCTCGCCGCGTGTGGAAGTAGGCCGGTCGCCTCTTCGAATATTGTGGGGCGGTTTTAGGCGAAGCTACGTTCAAACTAGCAAGCCAACAAGACTCTCGTGAAAGCGAAGCGAGGGACTCAAAGCGAGCCTCCTGTTTCAGCGACCGTGGGCCGGGATCACCTAGCTTGCCACTGACGCTCAGCTGGTCCCGGTCGAGCACTCCAGAATGATGCACGCGCCTAACTCAACTACGGTAACGTGGCATTAGCTACTTGACCCATTCATTAGACAGCATTAAAGCAATGCCATGCAAAAACGAAGTTCCTACTGAAGTCTTCTTGATACTCGAACGATATCGGTGGTAAAGTTTTCAGTATTCAAGTACCACTCGACTATTCGATTACTTACGGAGCAAGAAGCCCAAAAGTCTAAGCAAGTCCAGCTTTCTTGGACATCACTTTTAATTGTGAGGCATATGGGAAATATCGTAAGATACCGTTATGAACATATTGGTGGGAATGGTCCAACCTTCCGATGCATAGCAAAATATTGCTTTCGTAAATAACTTCCCGCTGCAAAAAAAGGCGCTTGTCTAGAATTTCTGGGTATGGACTCCGGTGAATCTTCCGGCGCTGCGTCCCGCAGAGCAAGAGGTTCTCGGCCATTCTCAACAGCAATAATGCCCTTGACATGCAGGCATTGCAAGCTAGCAGCACGCACACCTCTTCATGAAACTCGCTAGAGCGAATGACATTTCTGCCGTACCGTTAACCGCAGCTGCTCTCTCCTGCTGCACTGGGTCCTATGTTAGGCAAGATGAATCAGTGGGATCCAAAACCTCGCAAGCTAAGACGGAACAGTTGGCACAAATCTGGACGCCCTTTACATCGCGTCGCGCTGCCGACTGGTAGAGCTAAAAGCAAGCGCTGCGGCCGGTACCTCCTGCCTTATTTCGACGAATGGCAGAAGCTTCGCATTTCAAACAGGCTGCACCCGTCCTCACCTCCGTCCCGTTTGATGGAGCTTTCCCCTTCCGGTTCGTTTGAGTAAGAACGAATTTGCGTATTCGATCCGGAGTCGTGTTTGGTTTCAGCACTGAAAGCATACGGCCGTTCGCCAAAAACAATGACATACAGCATTTGCACAAGGCCACCTTTCGTTCAACGCACGCTTCGTTTGCGGTGACACGTCGACAAAAGTTATGGCGTGTCAACTCCCCCCCCCCCCCCCAAAAAAAAAAAAGTAGTTGCAAATAAGGGAATAAATAAGGTAGGGGGGGGGGGTGGAAAATACCTTAATTATGAAATTCAGTTCGTTATCTCGGTACCCTATATTAATCTCGAGGCAGATAGTGCGAATTGAAGCTTGAAGAGGACTGGACTACATAAATTGCTCCCAAATATGGCGTGTTTCCGAGTTTGTGTGTCAGTTAGTAGCGGTTCGCAGAAAAAAAAAGGAAATTTTATCAGCCAGAGCTAACACCTGGGCTAGGAGCTCGCAGTGGAGAGCTGCGAATTCATTTCGACGAAAAACTGGGGTTCGTGCATCAAAATCTCAGTGCACAAATAGCCGCCGTGGCCGGGAAATGAAACCGGTGCCGCGTGCTCCGCTATACAGGACGCCCTAATTATACTTTGACTCCACAGCGTGTTCTTTGGTCAATACATATGATGAACGTTTTTTTTCAGCTCTTCAAATCAATGTTTCTCAAAAGTGCGGTGCATACTATATTGTCTACATGAGAGGCTTTCTGGCTACTGGGCATACATGAGCGGAGTTTTCGTCTGGTCATGTGACGGGATTCTTCCTAAGAGATTTGTTCTTGCTGCGCGGCTTTGGATAAATGCTCTTTGGGTTGGTGGCTCTTTTCTCAATGTTTTCGTTCGCTTTGATACTCTGATGTATATATATATATATATATATATATTGTTTTTTCTTGAATATCTACCCGCCTTCCAGGCACAGATCGTGCTTATTGTGTGCGCATTACTACATGTTCTTCCGTTGCATTACCTTCCATTTTTGCCTATTGTTTTCAAAATATTTATTCATTGGCTTCCAGTGTCTGTTTTCTGTTCCATGATTGCTCCGTGCATTTGAAAGTTTATAACCTTTTACTTCTATTCCTGAGTTCTTGTTAAACATCTTACTCTCACAACGCTGAGTGTTTACCTTTGTATTATGCTAGCTTGCCTTATTGCGCTTATTGATTAGACTGTTTAACTTATGCCCTTCCTGTTATAATCTCATATGGGATTGACAGTATGCACCAATAAATAAATAAATAAATAAACCTATATATATATATATATATATATATATATATATATATATATATATATATATGACGTTCGATGACGTTCTACGTCACACCTGCGGTAACTCAGGACGTTCCACGTCCGCCGCTTATGAACGTGGGTGGCGCTGATGAACACTCTCAAGGTTAGGTTACTTGTAAACATAAATAGCCCCGAAAGCAGAAGATTTGACAGCCGTCGCCGTAGCTCAGAGGTAGAGCACCGGACGCGTAATTCGGAGGTCGTGGGTTCGGATCCCACCGGCGGCAGTGGTTGTTTTTTCTTCTGCTTTCCTAATCAATTAGCTTTAAGCCATAACATATTCAGTAATATTCTAAATTGATCAACACCACAAAATAAATAAATTAATTACAAATAAAAAATCCCCTGTGCCCCTTGGTTTCTGTGGCTGTTGGCTTCTTTCATATATATATATATATATATATATATATATATATATATATATATATATATATATATATATATATATATATATATATATATATATAATGAGTAATTACTCCTTTATTATATATATATATATATATATATATATATATTGTTACGTAGCCGTTGGGGCTCGTAACCGACAGGCTTTAATGGGGGTTGACCTGGACGGCACCGGAGAGCAAGCCAAGCGCACAACACCCAGAGGAGGCTGGGACCGAGCTTCTTCTTTCACTCGCCGGTGCACGAGACTTGCGAAGAGCAGCCGCCCAGCGGCTACCTGTAGAAACGTGGCACTATATATATATATATATATATATATATATTTTTTTTTTTCACGGTGTGAGGCTGAAAAACTTATGTGTGAAATCCAACAAAAACTTCAATCTCGGTTTGGTTTATGGGGGTTAAACGTCCCAAAGCGACTCAGGCTATGAGGGGCGCCGTAGTGAAGGGCTCCGGAAATTTCGACCGCCTGGGGTTCCTTAATGTGCACTGACATCGCACAGTCCAGGCGCCTCTAGAATTTCACCTCCATCGAAATTCGGCCGCCGCGGCCGGGATCGAACCCGCGTCTTTCGGGTCAGCAGCCGAGCGCCATAACCACTGTTCCACTGCGGCGGCTCAACTTCAATCTTGGTTGCGACCTCATTCATATGTATTAGGTGTATATCTAAGCAGAAACCGTGCACCATACTACAAGGCGAAGGCTCCTCTTTCGCTGAATGCAACGCGCGCTATCCATATATGTAAGCTGCCTTTCTGCTGCATGCTTCTCCGATCGTTTGGTTTAGTTGGGGTGCACGTGAAGCTTACCTCCTCGGATTTGGTTGTGCCCCTCAGCTCAGCTATCGTATTCCGAGACGTGGCCAGGGGCAGGTTTTTGGCGTCCATTATTATATGCACGTCCATCTCGATTCCTGAAGAGAAAACAGAAAGGAGGCGGCTAGATGATTGAAGACAATGCTGGAGAAAGGGAACAAAATGAATTGCGCGTAGCGTTCAGCAGGACCAAATAGCGAAAGATCGAGTGTGCGAATCTCGCTGTGCACGCAGCATATAAAAAAAATTGAGGCAATTTAATATACCAGGAAAATAATGCTCTGCTCGTTGTTCCTACTCCTGCAAAGGGTGTACAGTACGTGCTGAGCATCGAAGTAAGTTTACCGAGAGAAACAGCGGCACGCACCTCGTCGTCGCTGGAGCTTGCTGCTTCATCTCCCAGATGAGTAATTTGAATATAACGCTTACAATTGCTTCTTTAAAACTTGCCAAAGCAGCGAATCGAGAACTATCCAATTTCGATGGTCGTTCAAGTGGTACGGAACGCTTGCCAGCCCGCACTTATGGCAGCCGAAGTTCTTAACTCCGGACTTACAACGAGCGTGTGTTGTTCTCATATGATCGGTCTCCGTTAGAGGAAAACGAACCCGAAATTTAAAAGCTCTACTAGAGTGCCCTCGACTGACAGATCGACCTGCACGTGTATGAAATTGTGATGTCAGTGCGTGAATGCGCTCACCTCTGTCCTGCATCCTCCTCAGCAGCTGGGCGTCCTCGACGGTGATGGCGGCGCACGGTATGCGGGGCTCACCGGTCGCGTAGTTCATCCACCCCGTGTGCGGGCTGCCGATCGAGAAGGGCGTCACGGAGCGCACCAGCGCGGCCACGGCGCCCACGCGCTCAGCCTCGGCGGCGCCGTTTTCGCGGTACAGCACCGTGCGCGCGTAGCTGCTAAAGTCCTCGTCGAACACCACCACCTTGCCCCGGGCCTGCGGACGGCAGCCGCCAAGGGTGATCACACTGGGGCGCCGCTTCACGGCTCCTTCTGACATTTGCTTCAGCGTTTGCACGAGTGACTCAGTCGATATTCAGGGGCACATGACTTGAAACGCGGAGTGTAGGCTGTCCCGAAATTCGTCTGCCGGTCAAGGGTCATCAGCATCATCGTCATCACCATAACCTTATCCCAGCTTTTCCCAACTGTCGCCCCCTACTGCCCCCCCCCCCCCCCCCTTCACTTCGGGTGCACTATGCTTTCGTAATATAACATCGGTTACCTGTTCTTCGCAAGGCATGCCCTGCCCAATTACATGTTACCTCTTGTTGGTTTCAGATAGAGTGCGTGCAGTGCTTTGAATCTGGCTGCATCGAAAGGGGTCTCTAGTAATTCGAACACAGGTGGAGAGGGAAATAAAGAGGGAGAGAGAAAGGGGCTGGCGGCGTGTTTTACACATCGTTCGATACAAAGGCGAGAAATCATTTTTAAAGGGAGTTGTTTGCTCTCAGTTCATGCCACAGACAGGAAACAAACGATTCCCACGCTCCGCCAGTGTGCTCGTTGTTGTTGCGTAGCCTTGGAGCTGAGTGGCCAGCTCTGGACTGACTCGCGGTGATGATGATGGTGACGATGTCCTCTGGCTTAATTGCACAAGACTCGCGGTGCGAGGGCACGGGGTTTCTCTTTCTTCCAGTCTTCGTGTAGTGCTGCCGACTTTTTTATTTTTCTTCTTCTCGTGTTTTAGAAAACATGTTAATGATCCTAGCTAAAAATCACAGTGGAATTTTCGAAACGATAGAGGAGAAATGTTCTCACCGCCACTGAAAAGAAGAATAAAAAATTGTTGCTTGCTTCGGATTCATGCAGTCTCTACGTTCTAGCGCGGAGGGGGGGTCTAGATTTCTTGTCAATACTGGTGGGGAGGTCTCTGAGTCCCTCCGAGACCCCCCTGACTTTAAGCACTGGGAGTATACCATTATTTAGTTTGTTCATGTAGGAAGTTGTGGCAAAATACTACACCAGGGTGGTCTAATCCTGTTCTGGTGAGGGAGTGCGTTGTCGGTTGTGGTCACCAAGATCGGGCTGCACCCAAGGCCTGCGGGGTTAAGCAATTCCATTGACTCGCGGATTTTTTTATAGTTAACTCTATTAGCTATAGCTATATAGCTATAGTTTGTAGTTAGTGCTATAGTTATATAGCCCACTCTCTTCTCTTTGCCTCTAAACGTTATTCCTAATATTTTTCTTTCCATACGGTGCGGTCAAGGGCGAACGCGGTGATAATATACGGCAGCGTGGCGGCAAACGACGAGCGCGAAACCGGGATACGAGTGATGCTTCATGTGAAGCTGGGATATTTGGAAGCCCTGCTCCTTCCACTGGAAGCGGGTGCTTTCCCTCGCGAAACGAGGTAGAGCTTTGCAGCTCGTAATGTGGCTCAACATTTATTGAAATATGACTGCTGCCTCCAACGACAAGGATTTAAAATCAGCTGCACAGTACAACTAACTGCTCACCGCTCTCTCGCAGCCAGTTTGCCCCCCTTGCTGCCTTTGCGTTACTGAGTGATTTTAACGTTAGCTTTTATACAGTGTCAAAGCGAGCTCTGAAGCATATATCCTTCTTTCGGTCCGCAATCGCAAAGCAGCAGAGAACAAAGAGAAGGAAGGCGCTCGTATACTCTTTTATCCTCTTCATCCGCGCCTATTTGTTGCGCTACCCACTAGCCAAAACCATCACACTGCTAAGAAAAAAAGGACAGGTGCCGGGCATGATCTCACGGGGTCGGAGGTGTACACCATTGCTTAAAAGACGTGCAAGCTCATGCGTTAAATGGCATGCAAGAGGTAAGAATTTAGGAGGATCTGTCCTGGTAAGCTTCGATTGGTTTCATAAACACGAAGACACGAATTGGTCGTTTCGTACGTGCGGCAGCTCACAATATGGCCGCCAACAAATCATCATCGACAGCACCAACTGCCCTGTCGCGCTCGGGACCAAGAAAAACTTTTATGTCACTTTTTCCCCAAAATTGCACAATCATTTTTACATACATGAATATGGAGGCATGACATTAGTTACACTTAGTTACGTCAGAAAACACATTTCCGGCATTCAGTACTGAAACACTCCTGCCAGAGAGTATACAGTGAGTCCGCGGCTGCTAGCGGCAGCGGCCGGAGGTAAAAAATTCGTCTTAGAGGGTACTGCGCCAGCAATCATGATTTGGCATTCGAGCGAGGACCAAAATGCTGCGTCCAGCACTTGTCGCGACGTCATGCGAAACAGTGCGAGCCTATGATGACGCGTCTAGGTTCCGCGGAGGCGTTCATGGCGTTAAAATGCGTTTCAAAGCTGGTCCATTACGAGAAGAGCATTCCGGACAGCCGCATAGCTGATATCGGATCATAGGCGAGGCACGATAGCCTGGCCATCTTCAGTGCTCTCCTCCAGAACGCAATCAATTTTCAAGTTTTAAGTTTTATTCATTTTTTTTAGCTACATGAAACGTACAGATGAATACATTTAATATTATAACAGAGAAAGAGGTCGCATAGCAAAATACTGCAAGGGGGACCCCTTTCCGTCTCGACGCAGTGGTCGCTCACTCGGGGTATTTCCGTCTCTCTTCTGCGCGGCAGCTCGGAATTCTTTTTTTATTTGAAAATTACAGACGGGAAAAGACCGTCACAAAGTCCAGCGTCTCAGACGAGGAGAGCGCTGCACGTGCCTCCTCGCTTATGCTTGTGTTGTTTGCGCGCATTCCACAATACTCATCGCTTGCTTCTAAAGAACCGCGAAAGCATGTTGTTCTGTGCACCCTGTCTGGCTCTCACGCGCCGACCTGACGCTCACGTCAGCGCCGTCGCGGATCGCTCGGTGTTGGTGATGTGGTTGTGTTTTGGGTGCGCCGACCACACGCCTCATTTTACACGCTCCCCGCCGTGCGCTCACCTTACGCGTTCGCTCCCACGCATTCCTAAGTCACGTGGTGGGCTGCTACGCGTCCCTCTCGGCAAAATGCCCCTTCTTTCCGGGACAGCTTCGCCGCACCTCTCTCCTGAGGCCCAGCTCCGCTGATAATCCCTATAGCTTTAAGTGTCACGCAACAAAGGAAACATTTTCTTGCATGTTCCTTGCAGAAATGTTTCATTGGTATGTTATTGTGATGTTAAAGAGCAAGAAATGCTGTTATATGCTGTATCGTAAACATTAATTGAAGTTCAAAATAAACATTATGATAATGCTATGTTATAAATGCTATTATAATGTTCAGATGATAACTAAAAAGCAACATTAAAAATATATTTCAAGCATTGTCTTCCAGAACTTTTACCACTGTTTGTGCAGTGATTATGTCCTTCAACGAACAGAATTTTGCCTTTAATCTATCAGATCGTGCCTGCTGTAGATTGCATTCAGAACCCCTAAACTTAACCTGAAAACTGCTTATTACGGGACACGTACCCTTCCTAGCTGGCTGGCCATAAAAGCTTGAAGCCATGGGTATCTGTTCGAAGGTGTTATGCCCGAGCACACATTTTTCTGGCCCCCGAGGAAACCAGGGCCGTGCGCCCGCCATTGCCCAAAGCAAGCCCGGGCTCTCGGACACGTCGCGGCTGCAGCATGATTCATCCTGGCTCGCCCGATCCCCCTCTCGACGCTAGCGTCGTCTCGAGACTCAACCGACGCTTCGTCGGCCGCCCTTTCCGGGCTGCAAACTTTCAACAGCCGAGCTCCTCTCAACCATTCGTACAATCCAAACGGTGGTTAGTAACGTGACCTGATCGGAGGGTCCGAACGGCTGGCTGCTGCAACCGTCACCGGAGGCTATAAAAACGGAGCTGCGCTGAGCCGGAGCAGCAGACGGGCAGCAGACCAGACATCACGCCAGAGAGACGCTCTTCCGGGGCATCGCCCTACTCCTTTGTGCTAGCCCGCTGTGCTCTCGGCCCCTGTGCCGATCATGTAAAGCCCTTGTACATACCGTACATACACGTTTCGTTGACTCACCGTCGCCTCGACCGTTTCTTCGCTCAGCTCTTCGCAACAGTGGTGAGCAGGCTGAGATGCTCCAGTCCCAACAGTGAGACAGGTTGGGATGCCCAATCCTAACAAAGGTGAGTGTATGGGTTGCATATATTATGCCTGTTCTGTTGGGCTTGATTGTCTTCCTCATTGTCCTTTATTTGCTCCTTGCAAAGTGTTGTCTGAAGCTTTGTATTCGCACAGGCTTTGCACGGATACTTATCATTTTAGAGAAAAATGCATACATGAGGATAGGCAAATGGTATTCCAACGTTTATTTGTAACGTTTCGCAAAAGCTAGAAAAAAAAAGGATATTAAGAACAATATAGGTATGTTTGACCAAAACCAAAAAAAAAAAAACGTACCATTGTTGTAACGTTTCGCTGCTACCTGGAATGTTACAACATGCATGTAAATTCGAGACAGCTATTAAAAGTGTCATCAATATGAACACATGCAACGAGTATGCGAGAGGATTTATGAGCCCTGGCCTACAAACGGGAGAATTCCCATACGCACGCTCAAACAAGAGAACCAGTTTCGAATTTTGGTGATGGAAAAAGTGAATGCCTCGCAGACGTCGCCCATCACGAACTGCCATTGCCGGGAGAACTGCGTCGCAGATGGAGCCTGACACAAAAACTGACCTGTGCATCATATCGCTAGTCACTTTAAGCAGGTTTTTCCCGTCAAGAAAACACAGTCATCACACTTACAATTGAGTGATCGCTGAGCCAGGCGGGACAGGCGAAGACCTGGTTCGTCGCGACAGGAGAATCATTCCTCGAAGAAGGCACGCCTCTGATGACTTAGAGCTGGTTTCAGCGCGTCATGTTAGACTGAAGCGGCATTCACCGCCTTCACCAAGTCGTTAAAGTAGCAGCTCAGTCGCTGAAATGTCTAGCGCCACACTCTTTGAACGCGCTTGTGCAGTAGCACCAAGACGTGCTCAGGGATGACCTTGGGGTCATCTGCGGCGAGCAGGCACTACATTACTTTTATGAGAGTAAGCCTAGTTGCACCTCGTTCTGCGCTGTTCTGTACAGGCACATCCCCTTCTGCTCGCGCTACGCGCTTCTGTACGAGCAAGACCAGAAAAGTGGGTGTCATGTCTCGTGTGGCTGCAGCTCTAAGTTAGCAACTACAAAGAAAAAGCCTCTGCCAGCTGATGTCGAAACATAATCGGTTTCTAGATGCAGCGGCGACCGACGGAAGAAAAAGAAAACATGTGTGAATGAATACACGCGCTGACTATGTGAAGCATTTTTCGCAGTTGATGGTCAGGAAAATATATGGTGATGTTTCATCTCCGTCTTCCGTTGGTCGTTGCTTTGTAGGAACCTACCATGTACCGCAGTTGCAGCCTTTCTGCTAATTAAGAAAGATGGATCAATTAGGCGCTGCGGTGGTCGTTGTCAGTTTCGTGGTGACTGCATGCATGATAACTTTCGATCCATACCTAAATGTGGAAACCGCTCCAGAAATGTTTCTAAAATTAACCCAAACTATTTTTCAAAGCGGGGCGATCAAGATGGGACAATGAATCGAAAGTGTTCATAACACTAGAAACTCGCAAGTGTGGATAACTATGCGCGTATTACGGGCCGAAGACAACAAAATTCGTTGTGCGTTGTTTCTTTGGAGGGATGTGCAAGACATATGCGTAGATGAGCGCCTGTTATTCATCTACGGCTGGGAAATAATTTATAATTGAATACTTTACCATGTCGTTTCGCTTTCTGTTTCACCAGCCGACATCACATGATAGGGTTGAGATCATATATGGCACACAGCTGCTATGTAATCACTGCTTCGTCGTTTTAATTCGCTCCAATTCTTGCGCTAGCCTGTCTCTGGAGCCAGAATGAGAAAGAGTACAACTATTAAATCGTAGTTTTTGTATGCTTCTCGTGACCTCAACCACACTTGTGATGTCATAGCCTCTATTCGCTGCCGAAACCTAAACTGAAGTTACAGTTGAAGAGAAATTCAATAGAAAGTAATTTGCCGGGACCAGGCGAATTCCTTGTAGTGGTCCATGCTAACTAATGCCCTACGCACCTTTCCAAACTTACAATCAAGAAAGCGCACGTAACCAAAATATTATTGTCTCTACTTCACTTCACTTTCACTTTATTCACCTTAAAGACCCCCTTCAGGGGGTATTACATAAGGGGTGGGTTAATATATTCAACAATAATAAATACATGTCATTGCACTATGATACAAGTGGTTACAGCGGATAAGAATGAAGATGGGCACGTGATGGCGGCAACATCGGCGGGGAGGGCATTCCAGTCCACAATGGTGCGGGGAAAAAAGGAACCTGAAAAAGTTGCAGTGCGCGATAGAGGCCGGGCGATCTGAAACGGGTGTGCAGTGCGGTGAGATATGCGGGTCGGATGAGAAATGTAAGGTGTTTGATTCAGAGTGCTATGAAAAAATTTGTGGAGCAAACACATGCAGGCGACGCGACGGCGAGTTTCAAGGCTTTCGAGACCGGAATTATTCTTTAGAGATGAAACGCTGATTGTATATGAATATGCAGAATGAACGAAGCGAATGGCGCGGTTTTGAACAGATTCGAGGGCATTTGTTAGGTATATTTGGTGTGGATTCCAGATGGGACTGGCGTACTCGAGTTTAGGTCTAATAAGGGTTTTGTAAGCTAGAAGTTTCACGTGTTGCGGTGCATGGCGAAGATGACGTTTTAGGAATCCTAGAGATCTGTTAGCAGATGATATGATTGTGGTAATGTGTGTTCGCCAAGAAAGATCGCTACAGAGTGTTACACCGAGGTACTTGAACGATTGGACGCTTTCTATAGATGAGTTGGCAGCTGTATAGGGGAAAATAACGGGGCTGCGTTGACGGTGAAATGAGACGAGTTTGCATTTTTTAGCGTTTAGTGTCATTAGCCAGAGGTCACACCATTCATGGACGCGGTTGAGGTCATTTTGAAGAGCCACTTGATCAGAAATGTTAGTAACGGTACGATAAATTACACAGTCGTCGGCGAATATGCGGATGTTACACGATACTTGTGGCACCAGATCGTTAATATATATTAAGAATAAAAGTGGGCCGAGCACAGATCCCTGCGGAACGCCGGACGTTATGGAGAGAGTGCTTGAGTTGTGATTGTTAATAGAAACAAACTGAGAACGGTTAGCTAGGAATTCTTTAATCCAGTCTAAAATATTAGGGTGCAAATTTAAAAAGGATAGTTTAAGTAATAGGCGTTGGTGTGGTACCTTGTCAAAAGCCTTCGCGAAATCTAAAAATAATGCATCGGTCTGTAGGTTACGGTCGAGGTTAGCATGCAGATCGAAAGTGAAGATTGCCAATTGGGTCTCGCAGGAGAGTCCCCTACGAAACCCGTGCTGAGCCGGATGAAAAAAGTTGTTAGAATCGAGGAAGTTTATGACATGGGAATAGATGACATGTTCCATGATTTTGCAAGGCACACTGGTTAAGGAGATGGGGCGGTAATTCAGTGGAGAGTCCTTTAGACTTGATTTGTGGACCGGAATGACCCTCCCAACCTTCCAGTCATCCGGTAGCATTCCTGCTGAAAGCGATTGCGAATACAATAATGAAAGGTATATAGCTGAAATGTGTTTGGTGTTTTTCAGTATTTTGGAGTTGATTTCGTCCACTCCAGCAGCTGATGAAAGTTTTATTCTGTCAATATGGTTAGTTATGCCTTGCACTGTGATGTCAAGGGGTTGCATTGTTGGTAGTGTTACAGTAGGCGGAGTGGGTAGTGATGAGTTTGTTTCGTCTGTGAAGACGGTCGCAAAAGCACGGTTAAATATTTCAGCACCTTCATCATCAGTGGCTTCCTCACCCGCGGCGTTTGTAATGGGTGTGTTGCATGTTGCTTGGTGCTTGGGGGTTTATTATTTCCCAAAATCTCTTGGGGTTATTGGTTAGGATTTTTGGCAGATCTTTTTGAAAAAAGGCACGTTTGGCGGATCGAACTGCAGCATAATATGTTTCTTCAGCCGTATAGTAGCGTTCCCATGCATCGGCACTTCGATTCCATTTCGCAGTATTATAAAGTCGTTTTTTTTTCTTTCTAATCTCTTAAGATCGTGTGAGAACCACGGTTTTTGGCGGTTTGCACGAAAGCTAATACAGGGGATGAATTTGTGTGATAGTTCGTTTATCTTGTTTTTGAAGACTGACCAGTTATCAATGAGAGTCCGGTGATGGAATACTGTTTGAAAACAAGGCAGAAAAGCTTCTAGTGCTCTATTGATTGCTTCGTAGTTTCCTTTATTGTATAAGCGGATGGTTTTCGTGAACGTTTGGCGGGAGGTGGGGGAAAACTTGAACGTGGCATGAGTAACCTTATGATCACTGACTTCGCGCAGGTATGTAATTGATGATAAGCTTTCAGGGTCGTTGGTGAGTATTAAATCTAGGATGTTTGAAGATTCGTGCGTAACGCGAGTCGGTTCGAGCACCATTTGCCTCAAGTTAAAATTTAAACAAACATTTACAAAATCTCTAGCTTCAGAGTTACCTGCTGTTAGTTGGCCTACATTTTGCCAATCTATACTCGGGAAGTTAAAGTCTCCAAAGAGAACAACTTGTGCAGTGGGGTATTTCTTTGTAATTTGGTCTAGAGAATCGTTTAGTTTAGGAGCGAATAACGGGTTGGTGTTAGGGGCCCTGTAGCACACGCCAAGCAGAACGGTTTCCGGTGAAGCGCTGCATTTTATCCATAATATTTCTAGATCTGAAGTTATGTTAACAAGGGAACACGAAATTTGGTTGTTAATAGCAATAAGAACACCTCCTCCGCGTTTGCCCTGACGATCTTTACGATAAACGGTAAAATTCGGTAAGTCATCTAAAACTTCATTATCACTGACGTCGCTTGATAGCCACGTTTCCGTTAGGATTAATATGTTGCTGCCAGAAGATAAAAGGAGATTAGACAAGGCCTCGCGCTTTGGAAGGAAACTGCGTGCATTAGTGTAGATTATAGAAAAGGAAAGATTAACTCGACAGTTAGTCGGCGGCTGCTTGCGCGCTTTCCGACGGCGAAAAGATTCCTATGGGATTTCTTTGACTGTCTGCGTAGCTTGGTCAAAGATATACCGTTTCGGCCCCATGTGCAGCGTTTTGTAACGTTTTGTAATCAGCATGAGTGCGCCCAAAGCGCAGTGAAGTCACCTTTCGCAGCAGCCAATGCGATGCGCCTATATATGGGAGTAAAGAAGGGATTAATGTGCACTCTACCACCCTCCCCTTTATAAAAGGGAATGCGCTAGAGGACACCTTTCTCCATTTCATTCCTTCTGTTTAGAGTGCAGGGAGCCATGAATGTAAAGTAGGGAATCACGAATTCCGCATATATTGGCATTTAACTATTAACCTTATCCCGTCGTATACCTTTTAGGCAGGGTTAAGTGTCCCCCTCCAATTTTGAACTATTGCCGTTAGGCTGCTTATTTACTGAGATACGTGTAGCCCACCTTCAGTGGTATTCGTATGAGTTTTTAGAATTCTGAAAACGCGATTACCCTTGCCACCGTGGCTCAACAAATTTGGTCCATTTCTCGTGCGTCATTCGAAAATCGCGTGCCTGTGGAGAGTGGCGTTGCACCGCCCGCGCTGGAGAAGCGAGGGGGCGAGGAGCGAACGACGTGGTTTGTTGGACGCCGCTATCCGGACTCCGCAGGCGCGCGATTGTCGAATGACGTGCGAGAAATGGCACAAATTTATTAAGCGACGGTGGAGAGGGTAATCGCGATTTATAAATTCTAAAATCTGATATGAATATTATTTACGGTGGGCTACGCGCCCCTCAATAAATAAGCAGCCTAACAGCACTAGTTCAAAATTTAACTATTCATATTACTTAAAAAGCCCGCTAGTTAGCTTGTCTTAGCTGCATTCTGATGCACTACGCCGCTGATAATGTTTATAATGTTTATTCAAGATATGTGAACCCCATACAGCTTTGTTCAACTGACCTCAACGCTTCTCAGTGAAATTTAAGACCAGTAGCTGTGTTAAAGGGTACCCGCAATGGTTTGCGCCGGCGGTAAGAAAAGCGAAAGGCTGACTGACATTTAATCACCCATCATTCTCCCGCAGGAGTATTCGATCTATAGCTTATGTAGCACCATAGATATCGGCGACTGAAAAGTGACTGTTCCTCTTCTCTCTGAGCATGCACACCATTGCGAGCCTGAAAAAAAAAAATTAAGATTACAGGCGAGGATGCGCTTCGTCCACGAATACATCCCCAGGCCAACTGCCCAGGCACAGCTGAATAATCTTTTTTTTTTGACCGCTCGCTCTCCCACCATGGCACGCGCCGCCGTCTCCAGCCAGCCATGCCCCGCCCCCCTTTTTCGCCTGCTTTGTCTACGAACGTCGTTGCGATTTTTGGCGAGCCAGTGACAGCCCCTCACGACTGGCGTCAGTGGCGCGGGAATGAGAATTAAAAAAATTATTTGTACATTATCGATCCGCTTTTGAGGACTTGTATGCGTCATGAACGCAAATAACCTTTACTCTGCATAACTGCCGCATCTAAAAGACACTGAAATTGCGACCAGAAATTGCGATTATAGCGATCAAACGATATTAAACATATTACTTTTGCGGGACACACACGCGCCAAAGACTGTCACCGTGGATCATTCCTTAGTATAAGCAAGACGATATACTGCAACAGCAGCTCTGCAGCACAGATTTCACAGAGGGCTAGCGTTTACACCAAGGCCAACCTACATGGGACGAATTTACACGACGAACTTCGCCGCAGGCGCGGCGGCACACCTGCACCACACGCGACGAAAAGCAGGCGGGACCTTTGGTTCGAAGTGAATTCGTCATTTTGCTGCCCTTTTCCAGATTGCCACTGGCTGTATGTGGCTCATAGGGCTTTCGCTTCGTCTTTGCAATAAATTTGTTCTTTTTTTTATTTCTTTTCACGATTCGCCAGATTCTAGGCCTAAGAAGAGGCGTCAGTTTGTTGATAAAAATGGCGCCCTTTATAAAAACTAGATAGGTATCGTCGCCTTTGCTACTCTGAACTAAATGCACGGATGTGACATACAGCGTAGCGTCGCAAAAAATGCTTGTGTTTAGGGTGCTTTAACGCGCATGCGCTCTTGTAAAGCTCTCTATCGTACACGATGCGCACCGCGTTCGTCGTCATGTGCACTCCGGCCGGCTAGACGAGGCAGCAGTAGTCGGAAGAAGTAGCGCCTCTGGTTGGACCGCGCTGACGCCCGCATTCACCGCTTCCGGCGAGCGGCAGGTCGCCTGGAGATCATGTAAGCGGCCAACATCCCTCAAAGGAGGCTCTCCATCCCATGGTATCAACTACTTGTAATAACGTCGCGCTTAATCCCTTGGTGTGACATCGCAAGTGAATGGTAAGTGCCTTCGTGAAATGGGATTAATAGTGACGTCATGACAATCAGCCGCCGCCATTGGTTGGAGCGCCTTCCTTGAGGAGTGTTTGCCCCTTCTTTCTTGAGTAGTGCGAGACTATACAGGGTGTCCCAGCTAACTTGGACCAAGATTTCAAAAAAACCTAAGCGTTCTTCAGAACTGAAATCGCGTGGTTATTGTTAGGGTTTATCTAAAGTTACAGTACCATTTTTTGCTCGTCCTATTTGAATAATTAGTCGAGAAAAATTAATTAACTTCATGTGTTCTTTTCGGGTAGGGATTTAGATGTGCTGTTCAGGGAGGCAAACAATTGGATGTTGGGCTTAACCTCATGGCTGGGAAGTAACCGGCTCGCATTAAACATAAACAAAACAAAGTATGTACTCTTTCGCTCCAAAGGTACTGAAATGTTTTCAATTCCATGTTTAAAATTTAATGGCCTGGACATACAACAGTCTTCTACTACCAGATTTCTAGGTGTGACATTCCACGAAAATCTCTTATGGAATGCTCACATCCACACACTTAGAACTGATCTCTCTCGTGCCTTAGGCATCTTAAACAGACTGAGGTGTTACCTCCCAGCTTCTATCAAACGACTGGTGTACTATTCCCTTATACATTCACGTTTTAGCTATTGCTCTCTTGTGTGGCAAACCACGACGAAAACAAATTTAGATTCCCTACTATCAATACAAAAAAGAGCAATACGCGCTATCAGTAACTTAGAGCTGTCCTCTAGTTGTGCGCCCTACTATAGATCGCATGGAATACTCCAAATGCCTCAGTTCTACAAATACAGACTAAGCCTGGAAGTTTACCGCCAATACCGGTTGGATAAATCTACCTTTGAAACAAGATACCAGGAGAAAAGAAGTGTGTACGATTTAAGAAAGAGCATCATAGTCAAGCCCCGAGCTCGAACAAACTATGGACATCAAAGATTAAGCTGTCAGATAGCAGATTTATTAAACAGCTATCCCGTCATTCATGCCCTATTAACCGAAAATCTTTCATTAAGCAGGTTTAAGAAAACACTGAAGGGATTATTCTTAAAGGAAGAGTAGTGTGTTATGTTCATGTTTTTCTTCTTGTTTTCAATTTTATGTTCCATGTGCTTCAAGTTCGATAGTTTACATGTATTTTATGTTTGGAAGTGTTTTGTTAACATGCATTGCTAGTAGAAGTTACTGCACTTATTCTTGTACTCCGTTCCTGTACATATTCTTGCACTGTAAAAAAAATATAATAAGGGGGTTGGGGGATACAGTTTCATCTAAGAAATTTCTCTGCATGCAAACTCTGTTGAAACTCTGCATGAGTGTCAAACCGCTGCTTGCCACAGGGTGGCGTGACCTCGTCAGGCACTTTTCCGCCTTTTGTCACGTCCCCCAAGACAATAGTTTTGTATTATTGTCTTGAATAAAAAATGATTGATTGATTGATTGATTGATTGATTGATTGATTGATT
The DNA here is from genome assembly GCF_055824585.1 of Amblyomma mixtum. Lineage (NCBI taxonomy): Eukaryota > Metazoa > Arthropoda > Arachnida > Ixodida > Ixodidae > Amblyomma > Amblyomma mixtum. The sequence goes on along the minus strand of NC_143014.1, from coordinate 95,049,359 downwards.
GATTGATTGATTGATAAATATAGCTTGAAAAGTTCAGGCGCCAATAGGAAAGTTGTGGAGCTCCACAAATATTGTCCAACACAAGAGATAGACTTAGCGTGGCGCATACAACGATACGCTACCCGCCTGGCAGCAGAAGCTGCGCGACTATATCGTTGCTAGTCTTCCAGTTGCGACGCTGCCCCTCCCCGGACGCCTGCGTGCGGACCCGGAGGGGCACGGGTCTTCATCTGGCGGGAACATTTTCTTCACCTCACACCACCCGAATGCGCCTAAAGCCCCTCAATAAGCAAAAGTAGCGAAAAGCTTTGAACTTTCCGGCTCCTCTCCTCTCCTTGCGCGCGGCCGGATAATCGAGGGGCACTGTGGTCACGTGTTAGCGCGCGCTTTTTGGCTCCGCAGCAGACACCGGCGCCACTATCGGGGGTAGAAATCGCGCTTCGTTTTCTTTTTGTGCGACAGAGTTTTGGCGGGAAGCGTTTCGCCTGCTTTGACGACGTCTACGAGTTGCGGCGACGCCGAGCTTCTGCTGCGCTTACGGGTGCAATAACCGAGGGGGCAGTGGGAAAAGGTTTTTCGTCATTCCGTCCGGAAAAAGCAGTGCGGCTTGCCGAAAGGTTTGGCTGCATAGGATCGGCCGGGAAAACACTGATAATGAGCTGAATCCCCGTCTTCACAATGTCAGTGGATGTTTTTCAGTTGTCAGTCGCATTTTTTTTTTTTTCAGGGGATTTGTTGTGAAGAGCGAGCGACTGCAGTCTTTCTTCGCAGTTAATGCCGTTTGGCATGTTGTAGATGGATTCGTTCGCTCGCGGCCTACGAAAGCCGTGCTTCTCGTTGTCTTAGCCCCGCCGTTCACTCTGCTGGCTCTGCTAGGCTCTGCAGGTGCACTTTCATGTCGCGCACATTACGGTTTGGTTGTAGTCGGACTCGTTCGTGGGCTCGGCTCAAAACGTGCGCTTCATGTTGCTTGAGCTCCGCCGTTTACGCTGCTCGCGGTGCAGATATAGCTTTCATGTTGCGCTCATCGCTGGACATATTTGTTTTGTTGCAGTTGGACTCATTCGCTCGCGAACTCGATACCAAAGGGCAGTTCTCGCTGTTGAAGCCTCCGCTGTTCATGCTGCTCGTGGTGCAGGTCTAGCATTCATATTGCGCGCAATGCTGACAGTATTTGTTCTGGCAGGGTTCATACCAAAATCGGTCGTTACTGTGCCTAGCCACAGTGATTGAACTATAGCTTGAATACTCGATATCTGCGTGGATAATACTTGAGAATGCAAGCGAGCACCTCCGTCAAACATAGTTGCATACATTTGTTTGTCTGCAATTTTCGCGTCGAGCAACTTCCTAAACGAACGTTTTGCTTCGAATAGGACTGAGTAAATTCGAGTTTTGCTTTTTCAGAACTTGAATTTTTTTCTTCGCGCTGCTTCGACCGAAAGCGACTAACTGTGGCAGTCCAGGCTGTTGCGCGTTATGCATAACAATTACACGAGGGAAGACAATGTCCTCTTATAAGCCATTATTGCACATGCTGACCCAAGATGACAATCACTTAAACAAACAACATTCTAGTGAGTCATGCAGCTCTGTAGCTGTGCACGAAGCAGCTGGTAAAAGCCTTTTTTGATTGCTGTTACTCAACCCAAACAATAACCCTACATCAAAATTCTTCTGGTCACAATCGTGTTACAGTGCGCAACTATGGCATCGTATTCACCTATTTACAAACAAACAGTAAGATACCTTCAGTGGGGTCCTTTTAACGTTAGCCTGCGAGGTATCCGAGGTATATAGGAACTCCGAAATAATCGCTAAGCTTCCCATCACTAAAAAAAAAATAAAACTGAAGAGTAGGCTCCTACGAACAGCTGATTGCACGAGCAAACGCGCCTTTGGGAGGAGAATATATTATGGCAGCATTACACCGCCATCCGTTCATATAAAGCCTAGGCCGGACGTCGAGTAGTATGTCGCACCACTTCCTCTTGGCGGAGTTAAATTTTGATTAAGATTCGACAAAAGACGCCGGTCGAAAAGCAACACTCCGAGGATATTCACTGCTGTGCTGTGAGCTCGCTCGCGCATGCCATTTCCACCGCGTGTACACCGCAATCAAAGCGATCGCAGTACACAAAGTTCCGATGCAGCAGTGCAACATGAGTCGGGGCAGTTGTTTGGATAACTATAATTTTTTTAAATCTCCCATGCCAGGATCTCACTGCGGCTGAATCGATTCAGAAAATGCAAACAAGTGATTCGGGCGCGTGGTTCGCTGCGCGTCAAAGCGCGAGCGTTGGGAAACAACACTCCGAGGATACTCTCGGCCACCCACGGCACCTCCACCGCGTGCACCGCAATCAAATCGATCGCAGTTCGAGAAGTTTGGATAAAACAGCGCAACCTTGCTCGTGCCAGTTATTTGAGTAACTAATTCTTTAATCTCCCATGTCATGATCTCATTTCGAGCGAAGCCAAGGCACAAAACGCGCGCGCGGTCTACTGCGCGCCAAAGGGCGAGCGTTGGAAGCGTCTGCTAGCTTCACGCGGCCTAGGTGCCGCCACAGTCGGCGCCCTGGAGGAGCCGAGAGAACGAGCGCTGGCATAGGAGGAGGAGGAAGGAGATGTCGTTACTTTTAGTAGGGTTGGATCATGGAGGAAAAAAAACTAAGGAGGGAGCGTGACGTCACGCGGCCAGCGTTCGCAAGCCGAGTGTTTTGAAGTCGTTTTCTCCCTCAGTTTTTCGCTCTCCTAGTCAGTCCGTTATGTTTTGATTCTGGTATGTTTTAGTGCGCGCGTATGCGCGACCCGCGGCGCGGGCGTCTACAGCAAGGAAGTTGATCTACAGATAGTCTGCCGCGCTAATCGGCGCATGCGCGCGCGCAGCGAGGCTAGGCTTTACCGCACGCTATCAAGTGGTGTGATCACGGGGGGACACGCTCTCTTTTTTTTTGCTATATCTTTACTTGCAAAGACTAGGCTTCAAGGTTGTCGCCGGACGCTCCCTCCTCAGTTTTTTTTCCTCCATGGGTTGGATGGATGGATTGATAGGAGCGCCCCCTTTGAAACGGGGTGGTGACAATTGCCACCATGCTCAGCTTTTTTTTTTCTTTATTTTTGTTCAACTGTGTTGTAAATTCTCATTAAAGTGCGCCATCTTCTTTCAGTACAGTTTCCTACACTTCTAACCTTATGTCACTTCTCTGCTTTTCAGCCACCAATCCTCCAATCGCTTTTTGCTAACTTAGACCGCAGATTTATTTACATGACCACTGTTATCTTTAAACCCTAGGGCCTCAGGAAGAGTGACTGTGTCTGCATTGACATCCGGATGGATACCATCACATTTGAGTATGAGGTGTTCAATTATTTCTACAGATATACCACACAAAGCACATGTGTCATCATCTTCGTTAATTTTTTTTTGTAGTTGCGCGTTCTAAGACACCCTGACCTAGTTCAAAGAGTAGGGTACTGCCTCTTGAGTTATCATAGAAAAATTCTTTCCTGGTCTACCTTTTCCAGTATCGATATAGTTCTACACTATGCTTCTTTTCCATTGAATTAATCCAACTTTTAACTTCCGCGTTTTTAACCTGTCGTTTAATGCTCTTTCTTTCTCCGTCCTCGGGTCCGGAATACTTACTGGTTAGTTTCCTAGTTCTTTTCCGCCACTGTGAGTCAACACTCTTTCTGTATAAGTATTTAAATACCTTAGCTGCCCACCTGTTATCATCCAATTTCCTCAGGCGTTCTTCGTATAGTATTTTACTCTGAGCTTCCCGTGCTTCGAACGATGCCCAGCCCATATCCCCTTGTACTGCCTCGTTTGTGGTTTTGCCATGGGCACCTTGTGCTAAAACTGAAGGCACAACGCACGAAAGACAGGACTAAGGAAGGGACAAACACAGCGCTGACTTGCGACGCGCTGACGCTTTATTGCATGCGAGCAATAAAGCATTTTAGTCGCAAGTCAGCGCTGTGTTTGTCCCTTCCTTAGTCCTGTCTTTCGTGCGCTGTGCCTTCAGTTTTAACAATGAACCGACTAGCCCAAACAAATACCTTAGTGCACCTTGTGCTAATCTTCCAACAGCTCTCTGATTTACGTCTAATCTCGACTGAACTTCTGCCCTTAAGCACAGAACAGCATTCCCGAAAGTAAGCCCGGCACCATTATTCTTTTCCAAATACCTCTCAGTACTTCATATTTGTTGTACCCACATAATGCCCTATGTTTTATTATCCCGATGTCTCTTCGCTCTTTTGCTCTAAGAGACTGTTAATGCTTTTCCGTGTATATCTGCCCTTCGTTTAGCCATATCCCGAGGTATTTGTATTCGGCCACTCTGGGTATTTCGTGGCCTTGTATTGTAAGCACGTGATCAGTTGTATCGTTGAAGATCATCACACCTGACTTAGTTGCGCTAAAACTGAAACCTAGAGCGTCTCCTTTGTCTCCACAACAATTAACCAAATTTCGCAAATCTTCCTGGCTATCTGCTAACAGCACATTATCGTCCGCATACATTAAACCCAGGAGCCGCTGCTCAACTACATTTCCGCCTAATCTTTACGACAGATTATTTATTTATTTATTATTTATTTATTAGTACCTCACAGGCCCCGAAGAGCATTGGGTGAGGGGGGCAAATCGAAAAAAGGTATATACAGATGGAAAAAACCGTAATATCGGTACAAGAACGCGGTACAAGTCAAATACAAGAAAGGAACACGAAATTTATACAAAACGGAGTTAAAATAACATCAGACACGAAAATAGAGAAAAAAAAGCGAGACACGAACATGAGAAAAAAAAAAAGCAACCAGGGGCAACAGAAGTGGTAAATGGGAAAACAACGTCAAGAACAAATGAAACTGTCGTACATTTCGAACATCACTATGGCAATAAATGTATACATAGATGTTTTTTAAACTCACCAGGATCAATGAAAGAGATTATGTTGTCAGGAAGATCATTCCAGAGTTTTATTGCTCTAGGTAATGTAGAGGAATTAAACGACAGGGTCTTCCCATATATCCAGTTGAAGCTGAGTTGATTGTGTAAGAGTTGTGAAGAGCGGAAAGGTGATTCCAGAGGTAACAACGAAGGACGGGTGTGAACATATATATGGAACAAACACAGAAGTAAAATGGAGCGACGAATTTCAAGTATCTGTATGTCATTAAGGTTTTTAAGCTGGGATACACTTGCAAGGGGACTATAATTGCTAAAAATGTACCGGGCAGCTCTGCTTTGAATGGACTCGAGCATATCTATGAGATATTTTTGATGGGGAGACCATATAGGTGAGATAAATTCCAGCTGTGGGCGAACAAATGTTAAATATGCAAGTTTTCGAACGGAGCTAGGTGAGTTCCGAAGGTTCCGGCGTATGAAACCTAATGTCCTCGATACCTTGTTGCAGACTGCAGAAATATGAGAAGACCATGAAAGATTTGGTGTGAACTGAATTCCAAGGTATTTGTACGACGTAACCCTTGATAGAGAGGTATTATTTATAGAGTATATGAAGTTAGAAATAACATGCTTGCGGCTAAAAGTCATTGATTTACATTTATTAGGGTTAAGAATCATGTGCCAGTTTTTACACCAATCAACAATAATTATAACCTAGGTTACTTTCTTGTAGCCTTCTTTCCATATCTATCACATAAAGCATGAACAGCAGCGGTGATAGAGGACAACCTTGCCTTAATCCTTTGTGTACCCCCACAGTTGTGGTACTTTTTATCTCTTCCCATGCAATTTCAACTTTATTATCTCGGTAGATTTCCTGCAGAAAATCAGTTACCTCATAACAGATACCTAAATCTTTTAATATGTTCCACAGGAGTTCCCTGTTCACGTTGTCGTGTGCACCGCTTATGTCCAGAAAGGCTAAATATAGACGTCTGTTTTCCGCCTTAGCTATTTCTATGCATTGGGTAAGCACGAACAGGCTATAATCTAAGCGCCTATCCCTTCTGAACCCATTCTGAAGCTCTCCGAGTATCCTATTAGCTTCTACCCATGACTGCATTTTTAATTTCACCGCCTGCATTGCCAGCCTGTAAATAACAGATGTTATCGTAATCGGTCGGAAGGATTTTATGTTCATCTCATCTCCTTTCCCTTTATAAATCAAATTCATTTTACTCTGTCTCCAACTGTGCGGAATTTGCTTATTTGTTGTGACTGTGTCCAATGCTTTTATCAGCATTTCCTTGCTTCTTGGGCCAAGTTCATTAATCAGCTTAATTGGAATTTCGTCTATCCCTGCGGATGTGGATTTAGGAATATTTGCTTCCGTCTTTTTCCAGTTAAGACTAGTCAGTTCTAAGCTGCTTTTTATTGTGCTGTCCTGTGTTCCCTCACTTCGGGAGATTCTATTGTGCGGTCCTGTGTTCCCTCACTTGGGGAGATTACCCTATGGTCGTTGCTAAATGACGCAGCTATAACTAACGTAATGTAGTTCACAGCGTCGTCTCCCTCTAAACATTTTCCCTCAGAATCTTTAATCTGTTCCTGCTTTTTTTTATTTGTTTTACCCAACAAGCTTATATGGGTGCAGAATTTTCTTGGCCCCCCTTTCTTTGCATCGCGAACTTCATCCAGCCATTGATCAGAGGACTGCTTTATTTTAACCTGGATGAGGGCCTGGATTTGCTGTTTCTTTTGTTGATAAGATTCCCATTTTTGGCCTATTTCCTCTTCAGATAACTGCGCCCTCTTTGCTTCTCTGTGTTCCCTTGAAGCCGCCCGTCGTTGTTCGATGGCCTCCTTAATTTCCATATTCCGCCAGCTTCGTGGCTTCCTCTTTCTTCTCCTGCGGTTTACTCCTTTACTTGTTTCATTTTTGTACTGATGAGTAGTTCTAACTGATTATAATCTCTTTTCCATGGGGCGTTTCTCGATTGCTTCCTCTATGTCGGTTGCTATTAGCGCTATTTGTTCGTCGTTTAATTTTGCGTTCTCTTTTTGACATCGCTGCATTTCTCTGTGACCAGTGCTCCCAACTGTAGACTGATACGTTTATGATCACTTCCTAGGCTGTACGTCCCCCCTTCGTCTATTTCCATTATTGTAAGCTTGCTATAGATGCCCTGCGACATTAGACAGTAGTCAATGGTTGTCTGCCTGTTACGGGATTCCCACGTGATTTGTCCCTCACATTTAGTTTCTCTCTTGACAACAACTTGGTTGTGCCGCTCACAGAAGTCTAGCATTAACTTCCCGTTACAATCTGTGTATCCATCCAGATAATCGATGTGGCCATTCATGTCACCGAGCAGAATAATATCGACACCGTCTCCAAACTGCTTTATATCGTCATTGAGGCACTTAACTAGATCATTGTTTACTTGCCTGCGTTTGTCCCCTGTCCTTAAATAAACTACCTCTAGCCATGTCCTTTTTACCAGCAATTGTACCTGATACCCAGGGTTGCGCCGCAATTACAGCGCCCTCATCCGTGCTTTGTAAAAAACATCGCCGCTTCGCTCCCTTCGTGCTGGCCACGACAGAGCTTCGCGTTGCGCTTGGTTCCAAGATAAGCGCCAGTGGATTCGGGCGGCAGCTGAAAGAAAACGCGGCTCCCGTTTCTGCGGCGATAATTGTGCTCTCACGCTAACAAAATGCATGCAGAGGAAAAATGACAATCTCTTGAGTTCGAATTAGCGAGCAAGATCCCAACAAGCAAAGACGCATTGTATCAAGATTGATAACGTCGTGTGAATTACTCTGGTTTTCATAAAGGAAGAACTGTAAATGGACACAGAAGGTTGCTTTAATTTCCCTACCATTCCTTCTCGGCAGGGAATGCGTAGTTTCATAGTACTTATGTGCCTTTTCCACATCGTACACGAGTTACACAGATAGCTCTTTTCATGGATAACGGTTGCAGAGATTCATCCGCTGTGATGTCTGTCTAATGAAGTGTTCACACAAGTCGCCCTCTACCATAATGCAGCATTGGCACCTTTTCATCACGTCCGATGTAGCTTTCTTGATGACGCAAGACGGTATCTCGCCGGAGGCCTCAGCAATCTCTGCCTTTAGCGCTTCCGTTGTAGTTGTAGGTTTGCGATACACGCGGTCTTTCACATATTCACACGAAAAGGTCAAGAGGGGTCGAGTCTGGTGATCTTGCACGCCAGGCCGCTGGTCCATGCCACCCGATTCATTGGAGTTCGAAGGCTTCGTCAAGCCAGACTCGGGCAAGGCTGCTGCTGTGAGCTGGTGCACCGTCATGCTGATAGCAAGTTCGCTTTAAAAGCGCGAGAGGAAGATCACAGCGAAAATCGTCGACTGGGCCTTTCAAGATGTCGTTGAGGTACCGCTGAGCAGTGAGCATGAGGTCAAAAATATGGGGCCAATTATTCTTCCGCCTAAGATACAACACCACACGCTGAACGACCATTGGTGCGCGTGTTTGGTTTGCGCCACCCAGTGTGGGTTCGTCATCATAATCATCAGCCTGACTACTCACACTGCAGGGAAAAGGCCTCTCCCATGTCTATGCAATTAACCCTGTCCTTTGCCAGTTGTGGCCACCGTATCCCCGCAACTTCTTCTGGAGAAGCTTGCCTCATCTGTCCAGAGAACTTTTTCAACAAAATCCGGTATTTCGTCATTGTTCTCCAGGATCCAGTTTGCCAAGTCAAGCCGACATTGTAAGTCTCTTTCTTCCAGCTTTTGATGCAGTTGGAGGTGATACGGACGCATTTCAGCCTTGCTAAGAATTCTTGACATTGATGACTTTGAAATGCCGACCTCAGCACTCACATCACGCATGCTGGCATGAGGATTTGCAGCCATGAAGACCAAAATGTCTCCCTCAGTCTCTTCACTGATGGTACCCTTTTTGTGCCGCGTCTTCTTGAAGCTACCTGTTTGTTGCAGCGTCAAGTAACCCCTCATAGTTGTGGTTGCGCTAAGTCTTCCCCCACACTGCCAATTTCGGTATACCTTGGCAGCTTTCCTCTTATCGCACCGTGCCACTCTCAAAGCTAAGACCATGTTTGCGTTCTGCTCGCTTGAGTACGGCATGCTTTAGGCACTGCAAACAAATTCTTCAAAGCGGTTGCACGTGGCACGACAGTAATATACAGTTGAGCTCGCATGCATCCAGCCGTTGGCACAGCTTGAAAAGAAAGCAGCATTATAACAAATGATGCCCTGTCTCGCACAGGTTGCCGATATATGATACATGTTTTCTGTGTATTTTTTTCTATTCCGCATCGACTTTAATACTGAAAAAAAAAAAAAAATCTGCTCTTTTCATCATACCGGAATAAACGGTTAATGACGGCGCGTTCTTCCGCGAGATCTGCGAGATCTGTGAGCGGCTGCTGACGAAGCGCTTTTTCGGAGCGCCGTCGCCAGCCGCTGCCGGTAATATCAGAGCCGAGCAACGACTGAAACCCTTTCTCGTAAGCGAACAGAAGGCGCAGCGCGGGCGATGTTTTTTGCAAAGCGCATATGAGGTCGTCGTAATTGCGGCGCATTCGGGCGCACGGAGCGCGCTGTCACGTGGTATTTTTTAAACGCCGTCGGCTTTTGCTTTTCTCGAAGAAAAACGGCTACGCTAACTCTATCTCGTTGGAAGTTCCTGGGTTGGACAATATTTGTGGAGCTCCACAACTTTCCTGTTGGCGCCTGAACGTTTCATGCTATATTTAAAAAGTGAATTAATTTATCTCGACCAATTATTCAAGTAGGACGAGCAATAAAATTGTACTGTAACTTTAGATAAACCCTAACAACATCCATGCGATTCCAGTTCCGAAGAAAGCTTAGTTTTTTTGTTTTTTTAATCTTGGTCCAAGTTAGCTGGGACGCCCTGTATATAGCTCTGCTGATCAACGAGGCACAACTACTTGGCCGCTGGCCGCCGGAAAGACGCCGCCGGACGTCGTTCTTTGTTTTTTCGTCGGAAAATCGTTCCAAGTCGGTTAGTTAACGCATCCGGTTAGAGATAAAAATGGGCGCCCCGCGGTCGTCCTTAAGTGGTCTGCTATTCGTCATGCGGATGTCAAGTGGACGAAAACATACAGCGTTCAGCCAGCATTTAACAAGGTTGAAACTATCAGAAAACAGCCGCTGTCTGATGAGTAGTTGCTGGTTGATGACAAGCAGCAAACAACGATACTATAACTGGGTGGGAGAACTGCTAACTCTGCCACTATCGTTTCGTCTCTGATTTAACTCTTGGGCAGGAAACACACTGAACACGGGGCTGTGAAAGCGGAGCCACTTGTGCTAACGCATTTCGGTCCAAGCTCTCGTGTGACGCGTCTGCGTAAAGGCGTCTCAGCTAGTATTAGCTATGTTTTGCTCAGTGGTCGGGCACGATCCCCTGGTTGACTTCGCTTTGTGAGCTTCGTTTATTTCCGGAAACCAGCTGGAGAAGGAAGCATTCACTCATAATTTGGAGGGGAATCGTTCTCCCCACTTACTTATCTACATATCTACGTCAGAGCAAATCTCTCGGGATCGCAAGAGAGCAGGAGCTGCGAGAGGCGAGAACGTGCACGCAGTTGGTGGCTGGGGAGAGGACCGAGGGTGAAGCGGATGCTGATCCGACGAGATCGGATAAGAGTACCGGAGGAGACTGTTCTCACATTGAAACCACCGCTGAAATAATTTGCGAAGAACAGCACGAACAGGACGGAACTCTGTCAAGAAGAGCACGGACAAGCGCTAGCTTGTACTGTCCAGTCCCGACCTGTTCGCTCTGTTCATCGCAATGCCGTGCCTCCATTCTATAGCGGTGTAAGCGATCTAACCTTTGCAGCGTTGGCGTGAAGCTCCTGGAAGGAACTGACGACCAGCACGGGAGCAATGATGCCACCAGGAGGCGTGCCCACGCTGCCGCCTAGGCCCAGCATGTTGAGCCTCTGCATGCGAGGCCGGACGATCCACGCTGACTCGTTGCCGCGCACCCAGTGGGGCACGGGCACGCGCTCCGTGTACACGCTGTCCAGCCCCTGGCGCCCCAGCAGCTCCACCACGTAGTCGATGGAGTTCTCCAGGTTCTGAGATCCCGAGATCCGAGCGCCGAATCGATCTACGAACTTGGCTAGCTCCTCGTAGGTGCGGTTCCTCTCGGGACCCTGAACCACGTAATCGACGATGCTCTGCACCACGGGTGCGTAGCTTCGAATCTCTGCGAGGAGCCCCGCGGACAAGAGCTGAGTGCCATTGCAGGTGTACACCTGATCACCGGACGCCCATGCCGCAACCAGCAGGAGCGGGAACAGGACAACGAGGCGCCCCATGGCAACCGTGCGCACTGCGTGGCAGGCGAGGCAGTGCGTTTTTTCTAAGGTGCACCTGCCAGCACCGATAGCGAGGCCACTCACCTGCTGCCTCGGAGTGCGAGCGCTGAACGGACAAATTGGTTATCGCTGAAGACATCGAGAGTGGCCTCAGCAAGCACACCTCGCATTTCAAGAGATTAGCCCTCCGCTCCGGCCTTCAGTAGGCGCCTCGTTCTCTCAGTCCAGCGCGCGCGAAATGCGATGGAAGCACATACTTGCAACGGCTAACCTTTCTGAATAGAGTGTAGCCTTCTTCTGCATGTGGCGGCCATAAGAGGTGGAAACTTCCAGAAAAAAATTCTTTATTCCCTCTAATTCTTCACCGTGGCCATCCCTCCATATACGGATGCATTTCCCCCAAGTATAACGCATTGACCTCGTTATACGACGTTTACACCGTATTTTTTAATGCTACAGCACCCGTCGCGGGCATTTCTGTTTCTGTCCAGAAAAACACTTCATTTGTCTCCTTAATCTTCGCGCTGTAGCAATTTTTTTGTTAATGTTGCTAATATTTTCTTCGCCATTTTTTCAGGCTGCCAAGACGCCCGAAGACACTTAAACATAATTCATATTCTTTCTATGTCAGTATCAGTATCCTTCTATATCAGTATATCAGTATACTTCAATATCACATGCGATGTTACATTTAGAACGTACCACTAAGGGCGAAGGTTCCCGGAAAATCTGCTTTTTGAAGAAAGGAGCACCATAATGAAGAAATAAGCACAGCACCGTTTTGAAATATGGTTGATTGCAGCGCAGACAAATAGACCAGCATTGTGAATATTGTTTGAACACGTGTAAAGTTTACATCGATACAGCTAGGAAGAATTAAAAAGGCAACCGCCCAAAAATGTATCAGCATATACAAAAAACTGAATTGATATCAGCAGGGATGCCAGGAAACGAACCAATACTCAACTGATGCAAGCACTGTCCAGCGTATAAAAGTGCGTGCACTGCTGGCTTAGGAATGATCAGGTACAATTAAAGTGGCTAATGGCCCAATGCCTTTCGCGAAAATGCAAAAAAATAATGAACTGATATCGGTAGGAGCAATTAACCAAGAGGAAATGTGCAGCCGTTAAGACACGAAGAAATACCTACCGCAACCAACGCATGGGCAGTTAGGGCACGCGCACAGAGCGCTATACAGAGCCCTAGAGTTTCCCTGTCTTTCGGGGTACGTATTTCTTCGTATCATGGCACCAGCAGGCTAGCCCGAGTGCCTACCCCAATGAAGTCACTTTACACACATACTCGAAAACAGCTAAATTACATTTCAGGAATTACAAGCAACGTTGTTTAAATATTAAAAACTTGGGGGCCTTCTTAATCACGTTATTAAAGAAGAAAATGTGATAACATTTAGTCTAATGTTCTCTAAAGTCTTCTAAAACCTCATGAAAGTCTAATGTAGTCCCTGCGATTTTATCGCCAAAATTCCCGTTGGAACCGGTTCCACTGTCCTTACATGCTTACATGGTATTCATGAGTCATCACATTATCTTACATTGGAGTATCATAAGAGTTTATACTAAAATGACTTATAATAAGGGAGTAATTACTCATTGACATCCACCCGAGCGCAGCCATACGGCTACAAAGGAAAGCTACACAGGTTTCTCAGAAACTTCGTAGTTAAAGAAAAATTCGTCCTGGTCCGGGGTTCGAACCCGGGACCACCGCTACACCGGAACAGTCGCTCTACCAACTGAGCTAACCGGGACAGCAAGCTTATGGTAGGGCGAGAGCGAATTGATCAATAACTCGAAGCGGTGGTCCCGGGTTCGAACCCCGGACCAGGACGAATTTTTCTTTAACTACGAAGTTTCTGAGAAAGCTGTGTAGCTTTCCTTTGTAGCCGTATGGCTGCGCTCGGGTGGATGTCAATGAGTAATTACTCCCTTATTACAAATCTACTCCACCTTGGGGGATTCCCCTAAACATTTGACCAAAATGACTTATCAATCCACCTTATTCATTTTCTGGTCTGGGGTGACTTCCAAAATTTTTGAGGTCCTTAGGAATCTGGCGGATGGCCAACTTCCAAATTTCAGGTGACCTCAGATTTTCAACTTTGGCGGTACCCTATGAATGGTGTAGATAACGTCACGACCCTCTCAATCGCGTTCATAGACCGCGGGGAGTCCTCATATCCCTGCTGGCGCTATGGTGCAGCGGCATGGCTTCCGAGATCAACCACCGGGTGGGTAATCTCGGAGGCCACGGTAGCGGTTAAGCGTTGCGCCACTGTCCCGGCGAGTGTGTTTCAAGCACAGCCACTAGTGGGGCTTGTGAGACCAAGGTTGCTCTTCCTGAGCTCCCTAAGGCACATGGGCGGTGCCAGAGTGGGCAAGTGGCAAATGCATTATTTGATTTGGTGACGGTGGGTAGGTTGCCACGCTCCACAGTGAACAGGCTGTGGCGACGTCATGAGGTCACGTGACCTGTCTCGACCAATCAGGGAGTTTTCTGGGGATTTTCAAATTTCCCTATGCCCCCTGATTGGCCGATTGAGATCACGTGGCCCTGTGACGTCAACCGATAATTTCGTTACGGAGAAGCAGCAAATAATGTTGGTTTATCGGTTTATTGGGTGTTAACGTCCCAAAGCAATTCAGGCTATGAGGGACGCCGTAGTGAAGGGCTCCGGAAATTTCGACCACCTGGGGTTCTTTAACGTGCACTGACATCGCAAAGCACACGGGCCTCTAGAATTTCGCCTCCATCGAAATTCGGCCTCCGCGGCCGAGATCGAACCCGCGTCTTTCGAGTCAGCAGCCGAGCGCCATAACCACTGAGCCACCGCGGCGGCGCAGCAAATAATGTGAAGCAAACGCTGCCAGAACGGCAAAATTGTTATACGTAAGGTGTTCAATAAGTTGCCTACTCCAGAATGTTCTTTCAGTGCTATAATGGAGTTTGTCTGTGCAGTTTAATTGAAAATTGTCGGGACATACATACAGCACACACATTAACAGTTCAGTCTTACGAAAGCACTAGAAGTGACGGGATGCAAGCGGAGTAGAGTGCAGGGCTACGAAGGAAGTGAGTTATTTCGAGCTTCGTCCCGTGGTTGAATTCCTTACGAAGGAAGAAGAAGCACCTAGAGTTATACACGAAACTGATTTCTGTATATGCCGGTGATTCCTTCATCAACTAAAGTTCTGGGCGAAGAAGTTTAAACGTGCTGGGATTGAACTGAAGATTACCCCGTTTCAAAGCCTAATGCGCCTTAAAGTGGAAGCCATGATTTTGGCAGATCGCTTGGTCGAAGCTAGTATTATAACTCATGAGTTAAGCATTTGAATAGGTGCGGTTTCCAGCATCAATCATGGCGTTTTGATAGTGTCAAAGGTCTGTTCCCGGCGGTTCATAACCAACAATTCTGGACAAAAGCATTTTTTAGCGGGAAACCGTTGATGAACGCAGTTTTTTCATATTATGTAAGATTTATCTAGCAATCAATAGGTCCGCAGATGACCAGACGGCAGTCCTGAATTTTTTTTCTCTTAATGTTTTTGCTATCGCCAAAAGCGTTCCCCATTGGTTTTCTATGGCAGCCTTCACTGTTCGATACGATCGATGGAAACACTTCAAAAGCAAGGTTTTGCTGCATATAAGAATGGACCATTGCCTTCAATATTTCCATAATAGTATCTCACAATTTTCCAATTTTCAAAAATTTTGTCCGCGAACGTTGAACATGGCATAAATGTTGACACCTGAGCAAAAAAAAATGCAGTCTCGTCGTCTATACTAGAAGTAAGCACGAAATGCTTTGGTGCTAGACGCATTCCTGAAATGAGATCTCGTCTAGGTCGTGTCGTGCCACATCACACCACAAAGCACTTCTGCGGCCGACCTCGCTGAAGCGCATGTAGAATTTGCCAGAGGCGCACGTGCTCACGAGTCGATAACACAGAGCTGTAAGTTTACTGTGTCCCTAGCCGAACTGAACTTCGTTTTAAGGTATCGTCCCTGCTGAACGCAGCCAAAAAACCCGTGCAGCTTGGGCGCGGCAGTGCACACAGCGTACCATGTCCTTTCCACCGCCCGCACTCTTTTTAGAGCGAAAGCGCTATGTTACAACATGTCTCCCAAGGTCAATCTCGATGCGCGTTTGACCTTGACGCCCCGGAGCGCAGGCAAACCACTCGCCAAGCAGAGGCGCACCTGCGCGCGCTCATTGGATCCGCCGCTGTGATACCACGTGATTAGGAGGGCAGGCTGGGAGAGGCGCAGCTGCGCGCGCTAGCGGGCTTCGCCATTGTAATAACACGTGACTAGAAGACTGTGTAACATTTGCTGCGTCGGCGATTTCTCCTTCTGTTTCACCATGGATGAGGCGCGCGCTGGACCGACTGTGTGACCTCTTCGGCGTCGCGTCAAGCCACGTCCGATCATCCAGTCGATATAGCTCGCCGAGAAGGTGTACCGCTCAGGACGCGAGCTAAGCGAGCCGCTAAAATCGAGTAGCAACGAGAAGCTGGACTTGCGAGGCAACGGAATAGAGCTTTCGCTCTGTATAACTAGGTTTAGAAGACTTACACCTCACCATATTTTTTATATACACCCCGCGTATGTTCGTTGTGTAGCCCCAATCTGGGGCACACGCAGACACAACCAGCCGGTATCACTGCTTGCGAGCGATATGGAGGTTGAACCGATGTAACGCACAACACTACGCGTTGCTGCCAGAAACTCAACCTTGGCCATGACTGCAGAACCTTACGGTGTCTTCGACTGGTCGCTTAAGAGCGCTCTAGAGTGCTGTGACACGAGTCCTACTGTTCGGCTGGTCGATACCAGGCGCTCTTTTTGTATTCGGCTGGTTCTTTCGGAGCGCCGGCCTCCAGCGCAGAGCGCTCTCACACGCTCTGAAAAAGTAGTCAGAGTGACCGGGCGCTCTGGGTCACGTGAGTACTTCTTACCAATCTCGCGTCGCCGGCACGCACGCCGGCACACGACTGCGCAGGCGCCTGTGGCACAGTTTCGGGCGGCGAAGCGGCTATGTGACAATGTTTTGATGTTCTGCTGAAGTTCCACACTCGCTTCAATCCAAAGAAATTGATCAGTATATCGAGCCTCGGAACGTTTCGCGGTGCATGACAGCAGCAGCGACCAACGCGGTAACGTCGATGAGTGCACCAGTGGCGTTTGCAATTACAGAAGAGGCTTAGCACAAAGCACCTTGTGCGGATGTATTTGCGCCTGCATTTTGGACGATACATCTTTGCGGCTACGTTTGTGCTGTGCAAATGCGACGTTGGTGCTGATCAGTGAGTGCAAAAAAGCTGTGTGTGCACGGCGAAAGTGGAATGTTTTCGTGGATGGCAGCTAGCGAACTTTTTGGTGGTGACCACACCGATCAAGCTCGAATGTCACGTTGCGGTACCGACCATGCCCCTCGTTGTGAGCGAGTGCATTGAGGATGGAATATTTATGTGCTTTGACGAAAAGGTATGATGAGTAAATAAAAGGCGCCGAGCGTTGCTGTCGATCAGTTCCAGCCAAAGGGCAGGGTCTACTTCATTCACGTGACCTCTCTGAAAGTGCCTGGCCTATTGGGCTGGGCAGTGCCTCCTCCTTCCCCTACCCCTTCCAGAGAGGCATGGGAGACTGCCCTTCTCAACTGCTCCTCGCTTGAGTCCCAAAGGGCTCTGGTGAAACGGGCTAGAGACGGGGCATTGTCATGCGGTGTCCCGGACTAGGGACGCCGACCATGTAGCGGGGCCACTCTGTGGCTCCCAAACTCTATTTCAGTAATTAAAAGTTTTCACCACCACCACCTCCGACTCAGATTCAGTGTTTGCTACCGATCTGCGCGCTCTCGGTCAGAGGATCTAGGCGACCAGTCGAAGACACCACTAGGAAGCCCGCATGGCGCGCAGCGTGCATCCAGCTGCATGCCATTGCGGAAAGTTTCGGGAAGTCGTTTTCAGCTTCGGCGCGGATTCCCGATGATGTTCTTCTGCATCTGCCAAGAATGGGCACTAAAATTAGATGTGCGGCTTCTATTCTCGAATTATTACGGATGATAGAACATGGGTTCACCAACGCGATCAGGAATCCAAACAAAAGTGCAATGAATGGAAGTCTATAAGGGCTCGCAAACTTCGAAGAAATTTCATGTGCAGCAATCAGCTGGAGGGATCTTGGCAACATATTTTTGGGATACAGAAGGCGTTTCATTACTGAAATTCCTGCCACACAAGACAACACCTCTGCTCAACTGTGCATGAAAGCATTATGTGAGCAATAAAAAAAAAGAACGCCGCGGACATTTGTCCTCAGGCGTGTTGCTACTTCATAACAGTGCGCCAGCTCACAAGCTCACATGAAGCCTAAGCATCCACCCTACAATTCAGATCTGGATCTCGGTGATCACCTAATTCATTTTTGTAACCGGAAGAAACGTCTGCTTGGGCGACGATTTCCTGATGATAATGCAGTCACTCAAGCAGTCTCCTTGTATTGTGAGGGTGTCCATCTCTGGAGGCGAAGCGGAATAAATGCTCATGATCGTGTAATTGAGCAGCAGAAAGGAACGTCGAAGAAACATACAGACGAGGACGATGCTGCTAAATGTGTTGGTGTTCAAAGGCATTGCACTGGAAAGTAGTCTGTTCGATTTTCTTCAAAAAATACGTTATCATTTCCGGGTGGGTAACTTACTGAACACCCCTCGTATAGTCCTGGTCAGGAACTAACGGTAACTAACGAACTAACGGTTGCTTGTAAAACAAAGACTAGAGCCGTTCATGATTGTATCATGACCGACTCTAGCGTCTTTTATCGCTAGTATAATTTGGTATCGTAATCGTCGGTGAATTCTTGTCCGTTATGAAGCTTCTGATGCTGTTTCATTAATAGTGCAAGAAACGGCGAAGCAATGTCTACCAAAGCCATAAAACGGTCCCGGCACACTTGGCGAAGGAACGTCGACGGAAACCGCGACCACCTTCATGACCGGCGACTTAGCCGAGAGCCGCGGGGTTCGACGTCAAGCGACCTGTTCTGCGAAGTGGCCGCCACCTTGCAACTGCGAGCGGGATCGCCTGTGAACCTCGTTGCAAAGTACGACAGCACATGCGGCCAGGTGCCTGAACGGGGCCTTCAAAAGATAAGGGGGGGGGGGGTGCTCTAAAAAACTCTCCAGAATAGTGGCTGTTGTCCCCGCACGCTGGCTTTGGCGGAATTCGGAAGCGCCGAGGACGGGTAACTTGGAGGATGTCCGAAGCAGCTTACATGAGTGGTATCGACGATGAATAAATGACACTGAAACGTGATTGTGTCTCCATCGCTAGCGCCCATCCTCAGCATTACCATGTACGCGTGTAATCGCCATTAATTTTACTTAATTTTACTGCGAAAGCAGTGCTGCTGTCATCCCCTCGGACATCTGACGTCTGTTGAAGTGAAGTCTCCAGCCCAAGCGAGTAGCCTCTCCGTCCTTCACCTTCAAGATGTGGGGTTAAAATGGGGGAGATAAACACGTATTCCCCGTTTAACCGCGGCTGAGCCAGTTCAAAGCCGCGCGGACCCCACCCCGTGGTTGCGTACGCTACTGAGCGCACGCCGACCACGGCGGGCCGTGCTCTGCGGGAACAAAGGAACGACACAATGGCTGACACAAACAAGGCATTTATTGCTATAACAACAATAACGCCAGCTAGCAACAAAATACACTGAGGAATCTAGGATGTCCGACTCACCAGCACGGCTACGAGCGAACGTCCGCCCACGCTAGGGCAAAGGGAAGCTCCGAGGCCCGACGGGACGAGGTGGCGGGAGTAAGTTCCAACCACGAGGCGCCCGCGGCCAAGAGCGGAGCTTTGCGCGTGAACGTCCACACGCTATCCTGTCCCGGGGAGAAGAGACCTCGCCTTCCCCCGCGCGCGAGCGGCCAAACACGCCATCCGTGGCGCTGCTGTCGCTGCGACGCGAGCGCCCTCCCCTGTTAGCTAGAGTAACCAAACTAAAGGGAGTGCTTTTCGGGGGCAGCTAACAACAGTGGGGTGCAGTGCGGGAAAGTGAACGCAGGGGACGAAGGCGTCCCCACATCCCCCCAACCTTAAATAGACCCACGCGCCTGCAAGTTACATGCTATGGAGGAGTCTCCTGGTCTTCATGCACTTGAGGCAGGTCGTGCAGCGGAGGTCACGCCGACAGGGTGCACGCAGTCTTCCGCGGTATTCCGAAGGCGGCGTGAAGGTCTCCGCTGGGACGACTCGCATGGCCCGCGGGCTATGTGCCCGCAGGCCCGCGAAGAGGAGGGCCGGTTGACCACTGCAGGCCAAGATTCCGCAGTAGTCGCCAGGGCAGCAGCAGCCGGAGGTGGCTGCTGTCTGGTCTCGCCACGGCTGCCCCGGATGGATGCGGCGAACAGGATACAGGCCGCTCCGTCGCAGCAGGCGGCGGCGAGACGATGTGCACAGGACAGCAAGCCGCAGTGGCTCCAGATCTGTAAAATTTCCGAAACACACTCCGCATGCCTTTAACGTAGGTCACGGGAGGGGAAACGGCGTACACAAGGGCCTCGTGGCTCAAATGCTCAACTCGCTAGCAAAACGTGTCGGGCGGCTGTGCAATGCAAAGTTCGAGTGAACAAAGCCCTTTCTTGAGTTGAACGAGAATGCTCGGTTCATGCGAGGTTAAAAAAACGGGTGGCCAGCAAAGTGCGCCCCCTCTCAATACCACGGTCCGGTGGTCGTGTCACTTTTGACAAGGTGCAGGCGGCTATGAATAGCCTTAGGCCTCACTGCCACAGTGAAGGTCGACGACCCCCAACAAAAGAAAGACCCGAAACGGGTTTCGTGCGCGCAGCCGCGAGGAGACATCAGCGTTGTGGGGTGGTCCTCCCCGCTCACTGCACAAAGCAGCTTGAGCGATCGGCGCCCACCGTATCGGACGGTGTCGGAACGCCCGGTGCCGAGCTGCAATACCAGCGAGCTCGTTAAGGCACCCGTGGCCCCAGGCCACCCGGCTCCCAGAGCCGCGACTCCCAGAGTCGAAAAAGAGACAGCGAGAAAATATATACAGAAAACTCGGACCACCCACGCGGCTTCCGTACTCACTCGCTTCGGGCTCGGCAACTCCGCGGGCGCTAGGCCTCGCGCTCCCTCGATGCGGACCAAGTGGTTCTTGAAGAAACTCCAGGAAGAAAACTTCACAAAAAAAACATGCTGAGCATGTCGAAAAGTTCAAACATGCTGCAGCGCAATACACCTCGCACTCAAGAAAGCATGCCGCAGGTCCTAGCGATCAAAATTCACTCTAGGCCTAGCACTTGTCAAGTCCGGACAAAGAGCGTTCCTCGAACCGAACAGACTGTCGTCCAATGTTCCAAGAGCAGGCCCCACGTTGGGCTGCCAGATGTGGGGTTAAAATGGGGGAGATAAACACGTATTCCCCGTTTAACCGCGGCTGAGCCAGTTCAAAGCCGCGCGGACCCCACCCCGTGGTTGCGTACGCTACTGAGCGCACGCCGACCACGGCGGGCCGTGCTCTGCGGGAACAAAGGAACGACACAATGGCTGACACAAACAAGGCATTTATTGCTATAACAACAATAACGCCAGCTAGCAACAAAATACACTGAGGAATCTAGGATGTCCGACTCACCAGCACGGCTACGAGCGAACGTCCGCCCACGCTAGGGCAAAGGGAAGCTCCGAGGCCCGACGGGACGAGGTGGCGGGAGTAAGTTCCAACCACGAGGCGCCCGCGGCCAAGAGCGGAGCTTTGCGCGTGAACGTCCACACGCTATCCTGTCCCGGGGAGAAGAGACCTCGCCTTCCCCCGCGCGCGAGCGGCCAAACACGCCATCCGTGGCGCTGCTGTCGCTGCGACGCGAGCGCCCTCCCCTGTTAGCTAGAGTAACCAAACTAAAGGGAGTGCTTTTCGGGGGCAGCTAACAACAGTGGGGTGCAGTGCGGGAAAGTGAACGCAGGGGACGAAGGCGTCCCCACAACCTTCACCGGTCAAAAAAAGCGCCCCCCCCCCCCCCCCCCCGTTGATAGCTGGCGCCTGCCCGTGTCCTGCACTGATACCCTGGATATAGCGCTACACCCCGTCCACCTTCACCCTCCAGATAAATTCTCTCGCGTGTGCGAATCCTCGGCTGAGGGTAAAAGCATCAAATTAACAATTGAGGGTAAATCCAACTGCTTTCTCAGAATTGTCGTATGAGATGTCTGATCGTCTTATATTTTTTATTTGGTACAACCTTATCCTTATGTCCTTTTTTTTTTAGAGGCGAGGGCGACCAGAGATCAGTTTATTTGTAAAGACGTTTGTGAAATGCTACAAAAAAACGTTGTAAAAAAAATTTTGCTAATCATAGTAAAACATTTTGAAAACGTAAATGAAAGTTTCGATAACATTCATTTCAAAGAAAGTTGCATTTAAGTTGATTAAATATTTAAGTGTGGCTGAAAAAAAAATTGTTTTTGAGGAAGGGAAATGGCTCACATCTCGATGGACACCCGAACACGCCGTAAGGGAAGGGTTAAAGGCGGGAGTGAAAGAAGAAAGAGAGAAAGAGGTGCCGCAGTGGAGGTCTCCGGAATAATTTCGACCACCTGGGCACGGTGTACCTGGGGATCTCGTGCACTGGCATGGTACAGCACACGGGTGCCTTTTGCGTTTCGCCCGGGTACTCGCTCAGTAGCCGAGCGCCCTAACCACTGAGCCACCGCGGCGGGCTAAGTGTTAGTTTACTATTTTATCTTACGCTGCCTATATGCTGTTTAAATGTTTAAATGTTATTGTTTAAATGTTTAACTAAGGTTAGAAAATGCTATTCCAACGTTTATTGTAACATTTCAAGCCAACTAACAACAATGTATTAACATTGGACCTGAACGAAAAAAATTACATGCATCTAACTTTTTGGTCCTACCTGGGAGTATAAAAACAATAAGTCTACGTGGTTAAGATAATGGTTCTCCAACGTTTACATTCTCCGGTAGCACCAAAACGTTAGATTCATGTTTTTTCGGTTATGTTCGGAGTTACTACATTGTTGTTAGTTGGCACGAAACGTTACAATAAACGTTGGAATAGCATTTTTCTAACCTTAGTTAAACATTTAAACAACTTATATACAGGTTAAGCTGGAATGATAAACTAACCCTGCAACGCCAGACCCGCCAGCTCTTAGAATATACAACTTCAATGAACATTTTGCAAACGGCAAGGTTTATGGTTTGTGGTGGTTTAACGTCCCAAAGCGACTCAGGCTATGAAGGACGACGTCGGGATCTCCATCAGGGCAGGTATTCCTCCTCATGTCCAGAAGTGCGGCACCCACCTCCCAGGTTGTGATCGCCTGGTCTATTTCCTCATTCTGTGTGTCCATGTATACTTGGATGTCCAGACCGACGCCCTCCGTTTCTATGTATCTCCTTGTAAGTTCTGCAATAAGCTCCCTTTCGCTCCCCTTGAAGCTGTGTATGGCATTCAACGCATTTGCTTTGTGGCCTGTTTTGCTCTTTTCTGGGTCCATCAGGCATCTCAGTATGGGACAGGTTATCGTGAGGTTAAGTCTGCCATTGAAATAGTCGCAAGGGCTGTGCCAGTTAGCCTTGGCCAGATTCGTGACGTACAGGCGCGGACAAAAGTAAACGGAGCACGCAACTGTCTTCGAATATTTTTCACGCGTCACCTAATTGAAATTTTCAGCAGTGGTACGTGCATGCTGGTAGAGGAAGTTGGTGGGCTTATTTGTAGACAAACAACGCTTCTTCATTACCAATGTAGAAGGCGTGATTGCACTTCGAACGCAATAGCGTGCTCCGTTTACTTATGGCCGCGCCTGTTCGTTCCGCGTGCTCCGTAAGCTCTGCTATTCTTTTCTTTAGTTTTCTGTTTAGCTTCTGTCTCCTCCATCTCTTTGTTAGACCTCTCCTCGCTTCCTATAGCTGCAAAAAATGCGGGTCAATGGCCGGAAAGTCTTCAGATGTCTTAATCTTTTTGGTGTGAGCTTCTACGTCCTCCAAAAGCGTTTTCTCCCATGCCTCATAATCTTCATTGCTGTGCTCTTCCTTTTCGCTCCCGCACTCCCTGACTTTATCCAAATTTGCAATTCTCGCTGCCCCCTTCTTCCTGCTGCTCTTGCTGCACTCCACTGTAGTCTGCAGGATGAAGTGATCGTAGAAACCCCAGTACTCTGTCGAGGCTGTCTTTTTTTTTTATTCGAGATGTTTGCCATTAGACATAATGAGAAAGGGAGAGAAAGTTAGAAGGAGGAGTGTAAACAAGCCTCGCTTAAAAAGTGGCAAAAGTTCTCGATAAAGCGATTATCATGCGTCCACTTGCGATAGTCGCCTGTAACGACCCATCGCAGGCCTGCCTTCCTTAGGAAGCTCGTATAACGGAGGCTGTAGCCGGGCAAGTCCACAGCAAGTGTTTTTCGTCATACAGGTCTGGCGCAGCACCACAATGGGGATGCTTCTCAGTCACTTCTAAACGTTTGTCACGCCACCGATGACGTACTGAGGGAGTCATAGCCGCTCCTGCCTAAAGTCACTCCTGCCCAAATCCTGCGCACAGATACCTCCTCCTCCCGAGTGAGACTACGGGGGAGAGGGTACGAACACGAAGGAAATGGAGGCGTGCTCGCTGACGCCAAGCCTGTTTCTCGGAAACATGGGACAGGAACGGATCTGGGGGAAGAGGGGAAGGCGGCGGGATGTCTGATGTGTCACGGTGTCTCACTGTATCCTCATGAATATTATGCGGATCGTGAGCATAGCCGCGAATCCAGTGTATACGTACAGGACAGGGGTATTTTGTGCAAAGTTGGTGAATGGATTGTGTACTTGAATGTGCGCAGGACAGCCTTTTAAGCGCGGCAAAGTAATCAGTGCAAATGTGAACAATATCGAAAGTGGGTACGAGTGGAAGGGAAGCAATGGCATTGTGTATCGCTTGAAGCTCCAAGGCAACGGGGGTGCAAGTATCCGCGCTATATGTAGTGCGGGAGTTAAGATGAGGATGGGAGGGACTGTAAACTGCGGTAACTCCCTGCAGTGCTGTGTGTGATGCATCGGTGTATATTATGCACCTTGAAGGTAGATGAGCGGCTGATATCGGCGGCGAAGCAGAGAAGCGATTGTCTGTGAGTTGACAGTATGACCATGGAGGAAGAGTCTGCAAACGATGAAGCTGAAGCGACATCTTGCGTGCTCTGTTTGCCGGTCGATGATTTCACTTAATGTATAAAGTTGGGCGTACTCATGCAGTATGGGTATGGGTGGGATACGAGGAAGGTAAGTTATGGCGCGCGTAGCCTCCCGATTGATTGATTCAAGGGAGTCCCACTGTCGACAGGTGAGACGATGAAATTGGGCTTGGTACACTATCCGCTGCTGGAGGAGGGAGCGCACGAGCTGACGGGCAGTATAAAAACGCGCTCCGCCAGAGCGCATAGCTATGCGTCGAATGAGACCAAGAGTAGCGTGAGCCGATTTACGGGTCGTTTAGCCACGGAGTCCCAGTCCCAGATGTATGAAGTAGAAGACCTAGAACACGCACACTATCTACTTGAGAAATTTGAGAATTATCTACCGTGAAGGTAAAAGGGGCCGCTTTCCGTAAGCCACATCTGTTTCCAATGCGAATGAAACATTATTTATTACACGATAGGGTCAGACCCAAAGGGGGTAGTCGTGATGTTAAGGCACCCGGCGCTTGCTGGAGCGCCGACTGTTGTCCAGACGCATCTGGATGACAGAACCACAAGGTTACGTCGTCGGCATACGCAAGGACGCGTACAGGAGGCATTTTCTCTAGTTCTGTTTGTTAAAAATGAGTGACTTGAGAGGAGAAACCGATGCGGGAGACCGAGATCTTGAAGGGTGTCAAGAACTGCAGAGTGAAGTACGTTGTCATATGCCTTTGTGATGTCAGTAGCGATCACCGTACGAACAAGATGACTACGGGGAGAATGGTTAAGTAAAACAGCAAGACCTTCTTCCGTTCCAGTTTGAGTGTTGAACCCAGTTTGAGATTTTGGATAACAATCATTCGATTCCAGCTACTATGACAAGCGAGCTGCTAGAATGTGTTCATAAAGCTTGCAGATAGTAGGCGTAAGTGAAATAGGGCAGAGGACCGAAAGGGAAGCTGGCGGCTGACCTTATTTGGGTATTGGTACAACGATATAATATTTCCACTCTGTAGGAATAACTCCAGAATTCCACACCTCATTGTATGTATATATCAAGGAGGGATTTTAGAGCAGGTCCTTCCAAATTGCGAAACAACGCGTTAGGTATGCCGTCGTGTCCGGTAGCAGTGCTTGTCTTGAGGCGATCTATGGAGGCCAGCAATTCTGCCATGGTAAAATCTGCAGTAACCTCATCATGGGGCTCAGAAATCGATGATGGGAGAAGGGGTAGGAACGCAGTCATGATGTAGGAAAAACTGACGGGCTGCCTGTTATGCAAATGAAGCTTCATCCACATTCAGAGCCAAGCGAATGCTTTCGGTATAATCAACTACTTGAGAAGTGCGTTTCATGACGTGAAATACCCGCCAAAGATGTCGATTTATTTATTTATTTATTTATTTATTTATTTCATTACTATCAGGGCCGTTGAGGCGTTACAGGTAGGAGTGGTAAGTATATTTATACAAAAACAAATACAAAAAGGAGAGTTGAGGATGATGAAGCGCAGACTTGAAGGCGTCTGGTTCTGAAATGGAGACGATGGAAGCGGGCAGGTGGTTCCAGTCTGAGCTGGTCTTTGGCAGGAAAGAATAAAAGTACTGGTTAGTTCTGCATCTTGGAACATTCACTTTGAGTCGGTGATCAATACGAGATGATACATAACTTGGAGCAGTGAAAAGACTTTGTTTTAGCGATTGATTTGTGTAATATATTTTGTGGAAAGTCAAAAGCCTAGAAAGATGACGCCGCAGTGAAAGATCTGGAAGGTCTAGAGCTCTTCATGAGTGTGACGCTAGACAAACGCGAGTAGTTAGTCAAGATAAAACGGTCCGAACGATTCTGAACTGATTCTAAAGTATTAGAGGAGAGGCGGGCACAACATGCAGCCGCTTTGAGTAGCGCCGCGCACGTGCAGTAGCCCGATGAAGAGCTGAAGAGTCATCGGGATTACGAGAAGCATAATGATCCGCCCGGCGACGAAGAGCCCAGAGATTAAGAAGGTGCATGTCCGGCTTCGGATCGTCCTCATTTACAGTAGTGGAGAATATGTGAGTCGACAAAACAGTCGAGAGTGTAGACAGAACAGTAAATGGGTTCAGTGAGACAACCGATTATCTACGCATACGGAATCCCATGATGTAAACCGCACGCTGCGGCGTATTTTCCGCAGACGCGAAGGTGTGATATGGAGATTAAAATAGGGCTGTGATCATTGCCCCAAGTATCTGGTTCAACAGTCCAAAGAGGGTTCGGGGGCCTAACCACCAAGACAAATCAGGGGAATATGGACCACCCCGTGGGCGCGTTGAAGTTTACGGTTGATTTAGTAGTTGAAATGAATGATCTAGAAAGGTGCCATGAATGTGAGCACCCCGGGAGGAATCCAAAGGGTAGCCCCACGAAGTGTGAGTGCCGTTGAAGTCTCCGCCAACTAAAATAGGGTCGCCCGAGTAGTTATTGCGGAGGAAACGAATCCAACCTAGGTTGGGAGATGGAGTTCCCGGACAACCATAGAAACATACAAGTATCAGTGGTGTATGTGCAGGTTTTACCAGAAGGACAACGACCTCTTGGCGAGTATTGCACCACCGTGAAAGATCGATCGCTGTATGGGGAACAGAACGATGAACATACATTGCAGATTTACCGGGATGAAGGGAGAAAGCGATGGAGCGGCGATCAGGGATGAAAGGAGATTGGTACGCGCAGAAACCAGAGAGGCTATGGGAGAGAATTGTGCTCTTGAAGAAGGAAGGCCCAGGCCTTGAGTTTGCCGTCGTGCAGGTGGATGTGCACTTCAGATGACTTCGGTAGTTCCATTGCACCACCAGAGATGATGCACTATCTATGGCGAGGTCGAAGAGCTTCAACGATCACAGTGGTCAACTGCTTCATGAGCGCCATTATTTTGTCCACTGCCGGGGAGTGCACATTTAATGGGACGTCGGCGACGGCATGTCGCTCAGTGCTGTTTGGAGATGCTTCGTGAGGAGGTAGCTCGTTTGTTATGCTTCTCCGAGAGGCTGTGAGCGCCGCTGTTCCCGACGCTTAGCGAGTTCCTCTAAATGACGACGAGCCTCTGCGATGGCATTCTCGAGAGCGGTGTCTCCATCTGTGGTGTCCGTGGCTTTACGTGTTGATGCGGCCTTCCTTCCTCGACGGTGAGCAGCTTGTGCGTAAGAAAGTTGCTGAGCAGACACGTCGAGGGTTGGGGAGTTAGGTGTAGGAAGTTCGGGGGAGTCGTCTTCAACGCACGCTAGAGCAGCGAAGCGATTGCTTGTGCTGATGTTACACTTTGATCTTAGCCAAAAGGCCGAGAAGGATTGGGGCAGGTATTTTGCATATGCCCTTCTTTATGACAATGATAACAGAAGATACAGCGTGAGCGAAAGGGCTCTGGCTTGACAATCGCGCCGTAGTAGGTCATGTAGTCTGGTAGATTGGATGATGATGATGATGGGGATTGGCCAGGGTGCATAGCGGATACAAACGCACTCATGTACAGGGAATGGAGTATTTTGATAATTTTGGGACGCAGAGCTAGAATTTTGGATGCTTTGTCTACCACATCTTCATATTTTCATTCTTCCAAGCTCACGTAAGATCGATATTGTCGGAAGTATAACCATCATGATATCATCGTATCCATTTCAACCACTTGTGATGTATGCCTTCCTTGTTGGACCAATGTTTTTCCTTTTGTATTTGAAGTTATTTTCTTTGAAAATGCATTGTATATTTCTTCTTATCCTCTTCGAGCTGTTTCACGTGCTACTCGGTCTACTAACAGTCACTATGAATGTGCTTAAAATGACTAGAATACTTTTTGTGCAATTTTAGCAATATAGTGGGAGTAAAAATTGATTTCATTTGACTTGATTTGATTTGATTCCTCGCAGTTGTCTTCATGACACAAGAGGGAGCTAGTTAAATAATACTTCGTAGCACATAAGCGATAAAGGAGTATGTCCCGTCTGTCCACGTGTAGTGTCAACAGCCAAATTTTGCGGTGGCGGTAATGGACGTCGCACTGCAGGCTGCATCGTAGTACTCAACATCAACCACTAGACTCTGTCCGTGTAGACGTGCCCCACTTCTTTACTGAAAGGCAGTAAATTAGGGAAGTAAGCCTTAGGTTATAATCCAGGTGAATCAAATGCTTCAGTAGCCATCAGATTGACTACTGCGCGCTGAGAAAAGTGCACGTTCACAATGAGTTTTGGAGGCAGCACGTCGCAGGACACAATTCCGAAGTTCAAGTCATTCGTATCCGAGAGCGAACTTGAAGACAGGCGCAAGAAAAGGCAAGAAGAGTGGGAAAAAGTCCGAAAAGAAGATGATCCTGTTGGTATGTGACCTGTGCTTCCTGTGCGCCCTACGTTGCCGGCTTTTTCGTGCCCACCTTCGTGACGCAGGGAGAAAAATTTGCTTGCCCATATTTGTGCCGTTACGATTTACTGAAGGAAAGTTATCAGGCCACCACGTTGATATTCAGGGATAGTCTATAAAGTGCATTTGTTTTGCGCACATCTGAATTCTGGTTGCACGCGCCCTCATTTTATTCCTTTCATTATTATTTTCTGCTAGCCCCTAGTAAACAGGACCGCGCACTTTCTTGTACGTCGTTGCACTCGGTTGTCCATAATTAAAATTTACGAGCGGAAATACACGAAATTTTATGTTTACATCAACAGACGCTAAAATTTATGTACGGGTCATGAGTGCTCAGTAAACGATGGGAGGAAGCCGGGAAAGGTCGTTCTCTTAACTAAAAACTGCTCGAGCAGCGTGAGCATGTGTGGAAATGTTGTTTCACATCTCTCAACAGAGGCACCAGAAGAAGAGTATGATCCCCGGTCTTTGTTTGAAAGACTGGAAGAGCAGCGGCTAAAGAAGCAGGCAGACTATGAAGAGGCACACAAGCTCAGTAGGTTTCACTTTATGTATAAAAGATGAGCTTTAGTTCTTTTGATCGTGCTTGCTGCCGCACATATGCTGCATCTCTTGAATTACTCCAGAGAACATGATTCGTGGCCTGGACGATGATGAGGTCACATTCCTTGAGTATGTTGACATGCGGAAGCAAGAGATTGAATCACAGCGAATGAAAGAAGACATGCAAGAGATAGAAGAATACAGGATATCCTTTGTATTGTGCAATCACTGATTCTATCGCGTGTTGCATAAATCAGAGAAAATCGAAAAAAAATTATCTCGGCCTAACCGCACTTTTGTTCGGGCTCAAATTTCGCCCAGGGGTTGCATTTGGTGGTCAGTTTTGTTTCATACTACATATAGATGGGTTACTTGCCTGAATCGGTCAGAATTATTTGGAAATCCCCATCGTCTGTGGCGACGGCGAACCAAAACCTAAAGGCTTCGCAGCAGTGGTACCCGTGGTGCCATCTCGCACCCAGCAGGGAAACCCAGATGTGCTAAGTTGGTGAGCAAATTATCTTTGCTTGGTGCTCTCTGATGCGAAGCAGCGCAAGACATCACCGAAAATGCGGTCGTACAGAGATCAAGAGAAAGCCATGCCCGTGACTTGGCTATGCGAGTCCAACTCCTCCCCGCCGCCCACCCAGGTAGAGGGCTCGTTTCTCCGGTTGGTACGAGATGGCGCCACCACGGGTACCAGTGCTGCGAAGCCTTTCGATTTTGGTTCGCCTTCGCCACAGGCGATGAGCATTTCCAAATAATTCTGACCAAATCAGGCAAGTACCCCATCTAAATGTAGTATAAAATAAAACTGACCACCAAATGCAACCTCTCTGCGAAATTTGAACCTGAGCAAAGGTGCGGTTAGGCCGAGATAATTTTTTTTCGATTTTCTCTGATTTGCGCAACAGTCGGTATGCTTCAGGTTTGTCATGAATAACAGCAGTGCACGCCAGTGCTGATGTAGTGCTGCAAAGTGATATTACTGGCAGTTCTTGGTATGGTGTTTGCTTTTGGCAAGAGCATTTTTATTTGTGTGTATAGTGCAAAAAGCAGAAACATCAATTTTGGTAAATGAAAACTTGCATATTAGATAAATTCACTTATTACATGCCATATCTTATGTCTAGGTTCTGGGCCAGGTCTGTAGTTTGAATTACTAAATGCTGAAAAGACCTAGGTTTAAATAAAAAAATTCCATATTTAGATATATCTGTCTCATTCACTCCTACTTACTAGCCTACATGCTCATATGAGACTTTCTTTAAAACAGTGTGTGAGTGAAAGGTACAATGCATTTATAGCATAGCTTATTTCAGTGCTAGTCAGTGTACCGGCAACATTCAGGAATAGTAGAGATAACAAATCAAAGGTAGATAGTGCTGCAGAAGAAAAAGAAAGTACGTATATAAAGACTGGTCAAATTTTTAGGGGAATCCCCCAGTGTGGAATATATTTATAATAAGGGAGTGATTACTTATTGACATCCACTCAAGTGCAGCCATACGGCTACAAAGAAAGCTGTACAGCTTTCTCAGAAACTTCGCAGTTAAAGAAAAATTTGTCCTTGTCCGGGGTTCGAACCTGGGACTACCACTTCACCGGAGCATTCGCTCTACCAACTGAGCTTACCGGGACGGCAAGCTTATGGTAGGGCGAGAGCGAATGGATTAATAAAGTGGGAACAGTATAGGTGAAATGTTTAGCCCCAAGCGTAGCCGTATGGCTGCACTTGGGTCGATGTCAGTGAGTAGTTACTCCCTTATTACAAATCTGCTCCACCTTGGAGGATTCCCCTAAATATTTGACCAACACTGTTCCCACTTCGAGTTATTGATCAATTCGCTCTCGCCCTACCATAAGCTTGCCGTCCCGGTTAGCTCAGTTGGTAGAGCGACTGCTCCGGTGAAGCGGTGGTCCCGGGTTCGAACCCCGAACGAAGACTAATCTTTTTTTAACTGCGAAGTTTCTGAGAAAGCTGTACAGCTTTCCTTTGTAGCCATATGGCTGCGCTTGGGTGGATGTCAATGAGTAATTACTCCCGTATATAAAGATTGCTTCGTGTTTGAAAACAATCTGGAAAGTACAGGCAGTTTCACACGTAGTGGGAAACTGGGAGCGCGTCGCCGCCTCACTTTGAGCAGTGCTGCCGCCGAGAGATGGCGAGGACAGGGAGCAATAAGCACATGCACGGAAAGAGCAGCTGGCCATGCTTATTGTGCATATGCGCCTTTGCTGCCAATTTTCCGCAGCTGTCGACAGCAGTGTTTCATGAAGTGCGGTGGCGTGCACTCCCAGTTTCCCTCTATACTCGCTTTCATACATCAGGTGCAACGCTGTCAAAGCTAGCGCTCTTGTTTACGCTGCCTGCATCAGTGACCAAAAAGTAGTTCATTCCTTGCCATGAGCGGAACATAGTAAAGGCTTTGCCTGCAGGCTTACTACATGACATATTTGTCATGAGTTTGGTTGGTTAAATGCACTCTTATTGCTGACGACATGCTTTCTCGTGCCTTTGACCACTTGGCTACAGAACAAGCACGGAGTAACACGCCTCCCTTTATTTTCTCGTGCGGACTACTACCATACCTTTCACAGCATTGCACCTGATCTATGAAACGGTGTAAAAGTGTGAAACAGCCTGCACATATGCTGTGCTGCATATGGCAAGTTTCATGCGATTAGTTTTCATAGAACCTACTTTTATGATGATGTTCATTCAGGTGCATGCATTTCATTGTCTGGTATTAATGTTGGGTAGTCTTTCGAAGTGATTAATGGACTGAAAAGTGCTTTTTTATGCGCAAAAGAAAACCTTGTATGCATATGGGTTCACTGTTGCTTGCAATTTCCTTTTCGATTGTTTAGTACTAGTGAGATTCCTTTTAAGCGCTTTTTTTTTATTTGGTGTTGCTCTCTGGGTTTAAAAAAATGTACTGTGTAATTGTCTTCACTATAAGGAGTGCCAGAAATGCCTCTGTAACACGGCAGCACCACGGTGTCCTGTCCGTACTAATTGCTAGATATTCTTTAGCTATTAAAGACTTGCTTAACATGACATCATGATAAAAGCAGAGTAAGGCACCATTTGTAATACATTCTCATGAGTAAGAGCCAATACCACTTGGTGGGAGATTCGACTGGAGATTCGATTGGACAAGGTTAGTAAAGACAGGGTTGACCTCGCTTCAAATGGCTTCATGCACAGTTAATTCCGTTCACTTTCTGCTCTTATATCATTGAATGATTTATTGCCTTAGTCAATAGACTCCTTTCTTCACTGATATGATAACTGTTGATTACCTGTAGTGATGAACTAATCAACTAGTATTGTGGAAGTTGAGATTTAAGTGCTAAGCAAGCAGTATGTTTCTTTTTTTTCCCCATTGTTACAGAAAGTTGTTAGGTGTTTGCTTTTCTCTTATATGGCTCTTCTTTTTTAGTGCAAAACTTTAATTCGCTTGCAACAACATTTTCACTGGCAAGTGTACATTTGCTATGCAGATACTTGCATGTATCACAATTCAGCACCCATCACGACCCTCTTCCCTTCTTTCCCTTATTCAGTACAGAGTAGCAGGCCAGAGAATCATTGCTTAGATCAGCCTCTGCATTTCTTTTTCTTAATCCAACTCTCCCTCTCTAGCACCTGGGTTTCTGCTCTAGCCTAGCTGCACCTAGGGAGTTGGGTGAGGCACCTCCACAAGCATTGTCCATTAAATATCTGTTAAAAATCAGCACCCTTGTGTTGTTTTACCTTCGTCCCTGTGTCCAATGCTGTTCCACATGACAAAATTTTGAACTAGTCA
Organism: Amblyomma mixtum; assembly: GCF_055824585.1. NCBI lineage: Eukaryota > Metazoa > Arthropoda > Arachnida > Ixodida > Ixodidae > Amblyomma > Amblyomma mixtum. The sequence goes on along the minus strand of NC_143014.1, from coordinate 95,016,101 downwards.
GTCCTATCATCCACATTAACACCTCCCCAGTTTTGTCCTTAAGTAGTCATCGTTATAATGAATGTCATGGCTGACTCCCTTTTAGAGTGAGCTGTGTTCACTTTAAATGGGAGTCTCTGATGAATTCTGTGCTAGGTTGAAAGTTGCACTTGTTAAATTTTTCACTGGCAGTATACAAAAAGTAATTAATGCTAAATTTTGGAGTGCCACAGTCATCAGCATTTCATAACACTGAACAGCTGACTGCTTTTTACTAGTGTTGTATTGTGCAAGCAAAGAAAGTACTAGTGACCAAAAGTGCATACAGATGTTCCTCCTGCCTGGCAAGAGCAGTGGTGATTTGTTGGAAGCCTTGTTTGTTGAATGTAATTAGGATGCAGGTCTGCTTATGACAGTTTCTGGACAGTCTGTTCAGCGACTTGGAAGATTGTGAAGGGTTCCAACATTGAGCAGATGCTCTCCTATGTGACGAAAGCCTAATTGTCAGAAAAGATGAGAATCCATGTTAACCGAGTGGCGAATATGAATTCTGTGTGGGGTTTCCACAATATTGTTTGCTCAGAGTGCCTAATAAATGTGTTTTGCAAACTTCTAATTTACACACAAGCCATTTCTGGTTTACTAGTATTGCTTGTATGCCCTTTCATATTTGGTATTTCGAACACCTTGTTAAACTGAGGTCTGATAGGCTAGCAGATTTTTGAGGTTCTGTCATGTTTGTATTGCAGGGAAAATACTGTCTGTGTGCACCAGGCAGCATGTAAAAAGTTTTTATTTGTAATGAAACTGCATTTCCCTTAAAGGTTAGTTAAACACTCTTGCATAGTGTTTGCATCATACCTGTCATAGTTATAAGGTACATTTAGTGTGCAGCCGCAGCTAATTAAGCTCACACTCAATGAATCATGCCGGTGTCTGTTGTGTATGCTGGCCACTTTGGTCATCCTTTTCTTGTGCTAGCAAATGTGTAGTTTTCGTGCGCATAGTGCACAATGAAGTGGCTACAGAGATGCCTTGACTCGACACACAAAGCTGTTGCCACGCTGTCTGAAGAAGCCTTGGAAGCTAAGAGGCTAGAGCTGAAGAAAAGTGCTGGAGCTGTTCCTGCTTCCGGTCAAGGAAAGAAAAGCCAGCTGTCTTTGCTGTCAGGTGCTGTGAAGCGGAAGTGTGGAGACACTCCAAGCGATGCTGAAAAGAAACAGTGCACCAAAAGTTCAGGTAAGTACCATGCCTGTTTGCAGTTTGTCGGACTTTCCTGTCTGCTTTTTTTTTTTTTTTTGCCCGTCTTGATTAAAGGTGCACTGAAGAGGATTCTGAACTTGTGTTTTTGCCGCGGAAACTCGATCTACACGTCCCTATCATTCTTAGAAACTGCGACTTATTGCCCTGTGTGGCCGATTTCCCTAATTAAATCATATTAACATCCCGCTCCCGCCTTTATTCTTTGAATTCTCCCTCGTACGGTGGGTGGAGTCGACCAACGCACGGAATGCCTTTCAGCCAGCTCTGTGGAGGCTTTGCTTTCGTTTTATTTTGTTTTTTAGTTTTCCATGAATAAATAGTTTCATTCGCAGATAATATAGCCGCAAAATAAGCCCGCAGAAATAAAAATACGCGCGGACTATTTGCTACTACGGACTACTACGTATTACTCCGCCGATGGCAGAGCAGCAAGCCGCCACGGGACTGGCTGAAAGGCACTCCACGCGTTGGTCGACTCCACCCACCGTACGAGGGAGAATTAAAAAAAAAAAAGGCGGGAGCCAGGCGTTAATTCGATTTAATTAGGGAAATCGACCACACAGGGCAATAAATCGAGGTTTCTAAGAAAGCTCGGAACGTGTAGATCGAGTTCCCGCGGCAAAAAGACAAGTTCAGATTCCTCTTCAGTGCACCTTTAAATGAACCGAGGTTGCCTCTGCATGCAGGCATTTAGACTCGTTATGATAAAAGAGCATTGTTTTAAAAGCCTGTTTTTATTTTCACGGGTCTTCAACTGTTGTATTATATTGTTATATTTAGAGCAGTTATATTTTATTATTATTATTAGCATTTGTTACACCAATTAATATAACCCACTTTGCTTTGTTGCATTTCGTACCGATTTCATTGTTATGCTTGCCTGCTGGTGTTATACACTGAGCAGGCAGGTACTCTGTGAATGAGATAGCCTTTGTACTGTATCTTTTTGGATCCAGTATGAGCATCATCATATTGAGTTTGTAAAGTGACTTTTTTAGGCTTTCTAAAAACGATCAAAAATGGTCAAAAATGATCCAGGGAAATGCTACGGTTGTACAGTAGTTGACTTGCTTTTCCTAATTTTATAGGTTGCAGCTAAAGCATCAGCAGTATGGCATGCACTCGTAATACAACTTGCGTGGCATTGAAATACTTTACAATTTCAGTAAGAGCTATACAACCAACAGGGCATGCAGTCAAGGTGTATATATTACACAGATGCTGTGGTAGAGCCAGGAAAGCCTTTTTTTTGCCAAGATGGCTTTATTAACAGAAATTGTGTATCTCTTGTGGAACTGTAACATAGACTCACATGCTGAGTGAACATCTGGCCTGGTCACTCAGCATATGACTTTGTGAAAATCATGGCATCTCTCAGCTGTATTCAGGCACTTAATAGGGCTGTGCTTAGTTGACTGTAATAAAGAGAGTAGAATGCCAAGAATAGACCTTGCTGGGGTTTCTCAAAGAAAAGGCTTTACTTTTTTTTTAAAAATTTATTCCACAGGCTGTTGTAGGAAAAAAGAAAATAAATGGGTTGCAATGTTTCACACACTGCTGTGCGTCATGCTAATGCACTTTGGAGTAAGAACTGAATGCTAAAAAGAGCTGTAGATCACTGTGGTGTGTTAGGAGAGCTCTAAAATTGGTGAAGACATTTACAGCAGAAATAGACGAATAGCATCATATGTATTGAATAAGAAGTTGGATTTTAGCTGTATAGTTCTTGATGCTAATGCTGAAATAAATATGGAAGAATACTTTAGAAATGGTTTCCTTCTGCGTAAAAAATAAATAATGCATTACCTATTTGCCGACACTATTGCGGAGCTCCACGTGCAGAATAATAGCTGCAAGATCTGAAATGTGTTTGATGGAATAAAAACTTTGAATCTTCCACAGTAAGATATATGTTCCAGATAGTGTGGAGGAGGTCTGTGGCCTCTTTGCATTTGCATGCTGTAATGATGCTGACATGATATTCTGCATGTGATAGACTTCTTGCTTTTTTAGAGATTGTCCCATTGCTGTGCATGTATTATGCTGTAAGAAACTTTCCAGATCAGTGATTTTATAATTTTATGTAGTAATGTTGGTGTTAAATTAGTCATAAATGCTTCATGTAAAAATGAGGGCTCTGGAAGCTTCGTTCAGTTCAGACTGAGCATTAACTTGAGAGTGGTGTAAATTTGCTGTGAGACTGAATGAATGAATGTCTAAGGTGTGAATAGTGTGCATATTGATAATGTTATGCTTGAAATGAAAGTCGAGCTTTCTGGTAACAATTTCAGCTGATACTGATTGGCTGTAGCCCAAAATAATGCAGATTCTCTGTCATGGAAAATTAACTCATAGGGATATCATACCTCTGTACAACATGAACTGATGAGCACATTGGTCAGACATGATTTGTAGTGCAACAGTGCAATGGCACGAGTGCTGTGTCTCGTCCCTTCTCTTCCTATGGCCTCATGCTGTTGCACTACATACCTCTGTGTTGTAGCTGTACCAGCGTGTCCATTTGTAGAACTTGTGCACAGATTCCTGGATATATTTGAATGCTTTATTTGTTTATATGGTAGCAAGCCTTGTTAGGTCTCATTGCGCAGATGTACCTGCATTTTGCTTCTGACTTTGCGTGGCAAATTATTTCTTTAGTTTACTATTGTGCAATGAACTGCTTAAAATTGGTCTCAATTAGAGACATTGTTGACTGAAGAAGAACTCTAGTTTGGGCTAGTTGGTTCATGATTCAACAGGAAAACGGCGCAGAAGACGTGGACAAAAGAGACAAACACGGCATTGTTGACTGCATGATGGCAAAATATTAGTAGCCCTGTGTCCTTATGGAGTCCAATAATTCAAAGGGCAGCTGAACCAATTTTTGAGAATTTCGCAATATTTATGAACTGAAAGCTATATTGCTGTAGGTAAGCAAATTTTTATACGCTGACATATAAAATAATGATGTAATCGATGGTCAAAGCTCAGTCCTCTCTTAACATTGGAGAAGTGCTGAGGAGCTTGGTGACGACGTCACAGATGTTAAGGTCTCTTTCCATTGCCTTCGCATACACCCTGCCGGGCGTCGTCGGATGCCTTTAAACGCTTCGTGGGCGGTGCTTTGAGTGGCGTTGATGTTTTTCCTTCACAACAAGAGTCTCCGTGTTGGAAATGTACTGGCACCATAGATAACGCCATCACGCACCCCCCACTGTGCGCTGCATGCTGCGGAGAAGCCTGAAAGCTGTTGCGGTTTTGATTGGTGATTATGTCACCATTTCAAATGCTAGCTAAAAAGGCCTCTACATACTTTAGGTTCGTCAATATATTCTCTCACATCAGAGCAAGGAGAGCTGTTTTTTTTATGTGTATGTGTAATCTGGTCGTGTTCTCTTCAAGCTGCACTTAGCAAGTTGACGCCACTATTGCATTCTGTATAGTATTTGTCACCTTAGTTTAGTGCATTTTTTTACACACAGCACCTCATCTGACACACCGCTGATGTGCAACCTGGCTTGTAAACCTGACCTAACACTCTGTAATTCACTTACTATAACATGATCTGTAGATTTAAAAAGAATAGTTAGGACTAAAGCTATTTATGCAAGTGCCAAAGGTGATGGATTTGAAAATGCAGTAAAAGTCGATAGTATATTTTTTGTACAACTAGGCTCCTGCACTTGTACCGTGAGGAGAAAAGAAAATGGAAATTTAGATTTTTCATTGCCTTGCATTAGCATTCTACACCAAGAGAGGGATATGGCTAATAGAATAAGTATGAAGTGGAGTGCAACTGGGAGGGACTCTCTCGTCATAAAAAGCAGCTTACCGCTATCCCTCTTATATAATAGTTTCTTGCCACTATTCACCTATGAGGCAAAGACTTGGAGGCTTATGAAATGGCTTGAAATGAAATTTGGCAGCGAGTGCAATGCAGCAAAGTATTGAAAGGAATATACCGTGATTTTTGGTACACAGCCTGTGGATATCGCCTAATATAGCATGAACTCCCAACGTGATTCTGTGTTCTGGGTGTGGACTTTACACCAGGTGCATACTATGTACTGGGTACGGCCTATGTACCAGGTGTGACCAATCTAGTGAACAATTTTTTCTCAGCCAGAATTGTGTCCTGAGGACTGTGACCAGGTGCTGACTGTACACCAGAAATTACGGTAATACAGGTAATGGCGAGACAGGAAGAGAACAGAGTTAGTTAAGGTATGAACTTGAGTTAATGGCATCCTATCTTAAATTGAGAAAAGGAAATGGACATGGTCAGGCCATTTAATGCAAAGAAGGGATAATTGATGGTCCCTTAAGGCCACAGAGTGGGTTCCAAGACAAAGTAAACATAGCAGGGCGTCGCTGAGAGTTGGGTGGCCAGACGAGATTAGGAAGTTTGCAAGGATAGGGTGGTCGCAGCCATGAGACAGGTTTAATTGGAGTCCAGTGGAACTGGTCTTTCTTCTGCAGTGGACACAGCTGAGCTGCTGATGATGACATGTTTGCATTGCGCGATGCACATTTGCACTGCAGTTTTGCTTGCTCTTCTTTTATCCAGTTGAGCGGCAGAACGACACCATTTCTGAAGGTGATGAAGAACGGAGCCAGTCACCTGGTGAGGTGCAGGTGCAGGCTCCAGTGACTGCACTGCATTGCCTTGGTGTCCTTCCTGGCTTGGGTGTATACACAGACAGTAGTGACTCTGAGAACTCTTCATTTAGTGACGAAGCTGACTTGGAGCTCGACCTTGTAGGGCGCAGGCGTACAGCGCCCATGCATCAGGCCGAGCGCTCCCCAAAGCCTAACTAGGTCCTGCTTATTTCATTCCTTGTGCCACCATACTGTGGGGTGCGAACTGAGCTTCGTGACCCTGGTTGTAGCATGTGTTTTAAGCGTCAGATCTGAGCTTCCACATGTGTAAACTTGAAGGCTGTCGTTGTTTAAGGGTGCCACCCCAAGCAGCACACACTAGCAGCTGCTGTGTTACCTCAAATCACAAACAAAGAAAGGAGCAACCCATTTTTGATTGTGTAATGATAGGCTGTGCGAAGTTCATATGAAGTTGAGGGTGTGTTGTCGAAGCTGGCAAGAGTCTGCTGAAAGTGAAACAGTAAAAGTCACTGCATGACTGCCACTAATACTGGCATGCATATTTGGCGTTCCTTACCCAAGATTGTAACCCATTTACATAAATAGGGTAATTTTTGCAATAGTGCTTCTGCCTCATGCTTCCCTACACTGTAGAGCAATGTGGAGTCCCCTTGCAGAGGCCAGCAAGTTGTGTGAGGTTACAGAATGTTGATTTGCGTTCATCACAAATATAGCACAACTCTCACAGAATGCACACTTGTTCTTTCTTTTTAAGTTTTGCTTATCGCACTGGCCGTACAACTGACTATATAAAAAACCCCACGTGATCGAAATTTCCAGCGCCCTTCACTATGGCTGAGTCGCTTTGGGACATTAAACCCCAATAAACCAAACCATGACTATCCTTCATTTTCTTCTTTTTGTGTGTGTGTGTGTGTGTGTGAGAGAGATATGTTGGCTGTGAGAAAAGAATGTTATGCACGCTTGTTGCCGATAATATTTTGTCTGATGCTGCCGTCTAGATTGCATTTAAAGGGACCTGAAGGGATACAGGTGTATTTCAAAGCATTAAATCCAAAAAGGAGGTTGTTCTGAGTATTTTAATTAAGCTAAATGCCTCTGTGTGAGTCTTCTAACTTGCTATTCATTTTCGAAAATTGCAGCACTCACTCAGTGCCACTGTGCACATTTTCAGCTGCCTGCACCAATGAAGCGAAAGTGGGTGACCATATTATGTTCCAGTCTGGGAATTTTTTTCTTTTTCAGGGAGTTTGAGAAGTAAAACCTGGTAAAAAGGAAATTTTTGTGTAGTTTTGAGGAATTTTAAGAACCCATATTGGTAGAGGTTTCTAGTTTCTGTAGGGAAAAGAGGCCTGAGCTAGGAATTTTTGAGTCTGACTGAGGGAACTTTCTGTTATGGCATGGAACATTACTGTGTGTGACTGGCACCACCTGGACTAGTTCTGCCAGTGGGCTTGCCGAAATGTCATAACCTATAATTCTTGTAATTTCTGAAACATAGCCAATTCCTTTAGTTCTTAATTTTGTAATGTTGTTGTAGCATTTTGCTCTAATCTAAAATTATATACAGTCTAGTCTGCTTATAACGGCCGCATTTATAGCGAATGCTCACTTTTTACAAACGAGGGCAATATGCATTAGGGCAATGGGACTGTGTCTCAGATACAGCGAACAACCGTGCTGGCGTAACTCGGTTAGAACAAACGAAGACGCACCATAAATGCAGTCCTGCAGTTGAAAAACCCGAGCATCCAGTAAGCGCGGAGTTTGAAGAGCGCCTCCGAGCCCCCATGACACCCACCCTCGGAGTGAATGTGGGGACCTAGAAATGCAGTAGGAAAGATGAGACATTGCCGACAGGACGGCACAGTTTTACCTAATGGTGCTATCAAAAACTAATACCTTGGAAGGCGACACCTGCGCTGGTTGCAAACTTTTGCGTTAACGTGCTTTTGTGCACGATGAATGGCTGCAACCATATTTCAACCTTTTCATGCAACCTGAAACTTTTTCATTGGCAAGTCTGGCAAACTGATACCTTGGGGCATACTCTTTGATATGCATCACTTTTTGTTGTTATTCGAGGAGTGTGCATAAATTTCACAAGGGCAATGCACGATTTTCTCGTCCAGTGGCTTGTTGAGTTCAACCATGGCTTAGCGAAAAAAAATAGCTCCTGCTCGGGCTTGACAGCCTTGTGACGCACGACATGTTGCCTTCTCTGTCTGTGGTGACAATGCTTTTTTAGCCACCAAATGAAAAGTGCAAGATTCAGCCGCCAGACATGGGCGTCATTTATGCGCTCAAGATGTCCTAGCATCGCTGCTACATACAACACATGTTGATTGCAGTTGACACACTAGGTGGCGGCATTCCAGTTTGGATATTTTTGTTCGCCGCTGTGCAAATTATTAAGGATGTGTGGATGGGACTGACGACAGAGTGCATCGGAAATTGCTTCCGGAAATGCATGGTTAATGGGCCAAAAAACAACTGAAGATGCTGTTGAACATCCACATGACTGGACACGTAGATTTGTACCAATGCGTTGTTGATGCACAGTGACGACGGTATTGTGCCTGAGGTTTGAGCATTCCCCAACTGCCAAGAATCTGATGACGAGGAGATCGACCTGCCACCAGTTGCCGTGAACACTTTAACCGTGATTGGTTAAATAATGTTATTAAAGCAGCTTGCTGCTTGGCCTCTATGTGAAAATACGTACGACCACTCTGAAGAGCTTAGAAAGCGCCTTGATATGGTCTACTTTGAAGGAGCCGATGCACATAACAAACTTTGCTAAGAAACAAATAGCAGCTTCGTCGGGCTTCTCAATTTTGGCTGTAAATGAAAAGTCCACTTACTGTGAACCTCAGAATTCAACGAATGCAATCCACGGGACCGTTAGGTTCGTTAGAAGTGGCCTCAGCTGTACTATAGGCAAGTTGATAAGTGTATATCCCAACCCCAGTGTAGCAGCTCCAGCAAATAGAGAAATCCGTTTTCTCGAAAAACTGTGTGGTTATTGCAAGCTTTCTGGCATATTGAATCATTCTTGCTGTATTGCTGGTAGTAGTGCTGATTCACTTGCATACCCAGGTGAACACTGTTTTCTTGGGTGACATGGAGTGGAGTGTAATGATAAAGCATGTGCTGTTTGGTTGCTATGGCCCCAGAACTGTCACCCATTTTCTTTATTTTTGAGGATTCATCTCCCCTCCCAGCATTGGCAGCATGCAGGTGGCTACATAGGCATGCCCAGTGTAGCGCATGCTGCAGTGCTCTGCCAACTTGAAAACTCATTAGGGTTTTAGTTGGAAGAAGGTCATTAGCCGAGAGGAGGGTAATTTTTAATTGCATAGTATAGTTCCCTTAACAGGACACACGTAGAAGAAATTCTTGTGAGAAAACATTTGAGCCGTGACCTCTGAGCGAAAATCATCCAGTGCAATCTGACAGACTTGTACCATTTCAGAGGCCCTAAAACATCTGTGCCATCTGTTTTCTGCATTTCTTCCTGTCACATCTCATCTGCCATGCATCTCTTGGATCAGCATGGCTTTTGTTTTATGACCAAATATGTACATGCACAATCCAGTGTACATGTAACACTGGTCTGTGTATGTAATGGGCCTCGGGCATGGGCTGTCACTGTACTTTTCAGTGCATTAGAAATGGCTAGGGGATAGGGAAGCCCTGCAAGGATGGAACGGTGGCATCAGAAGAAACTGTTTCGTGGCTGCTTTAATGCCATGAGAATATATTTAGATGTGTGCAGTGCAAATCGGCATCAGTTTACCGTCATTTAAGATGAAGTGAACTGTTCACCATGCTGCAAGTTACTATGCTCCATTTCATACATAGCGCTGCCAAAGCTAACATGTCATTTCGGGTAGGCTCAGTCCGCGCCCAAAAAGTAGTTTGTCATACAGCCAAAGAGAACACAAGCATATATCGTTGTGACAAACCTTGAGGGCTCTGACTGGCACCACCTAGACTTCGTTTTACCTCTGGCCACATTTTCATCATACGACTCATGGAGACTTTGAGAAGCAAGAATTACAAGTGGCACCATGATACGTGGCTGGTAGGACGAATCACTCTTTCTTAATTTACACCTAAAAAGTAGTGCACACTCAGTGAAAATTATAGCCAAAGGGCCTGAACACTGAGCACCTTGCAGCTTTGACCGTGATTTGCTATGCTGCCACTTCCGCAACCTCCGTAGCGTTGCCTGCTATGTTTGAAACGGAGTATAGTCCTGTTACGTGAGCCATGTACCTGCAGTCAGTTGCCTAGTTTTGAATCAGCGTATTGGTGAATGGAAAAACTGAAGGTTAAGGAGCTCGAAGCCTTTCACCCCCTTTTGCATTTTTCGCTCATTTTGCTGGTGTTTTAGTTTGTGACATTTTGCTATAGTATGACCAAGACAATGGTATTTAATTGCTTCTGTGTCTTGGACAAGCTGGGTTCGTCCATGTGTTTCTAGTGAAAATGGTCATATGCAAGCTCAGCTCGTTGATGAAAAGTTTCATATTCTTGCAATGCTATGCACAAACTGATTTTGCCTGAGCATGTTCAGCTGTCGTGGTAGGTGGCAGCACAAAGTCCATGGGGCAGCGCAAGCAGCAATGAGTTTATTCAGGCTGGGAAGGTATTTTTGAAGTTCCTTTGGACAGCGGTGAAAAAAAAAAAAAAAAATGACCTTGACCATTTTTGTTAAGGAGTGCAGATAATAGCGCCGCAGGGAAGGGGTTGAACAGTGCCTTAAAAAATTCAGACATAATTTAAAGGGGCACTGAGGAAAAATGGAAGTTTGCCTGTATCAATATATTACCGTATTTTAATGACAGAGATGCTACGTTCACTGAAAACTGCTTTTATAAGCTAGGAAATTCAAAAAATCAAATAATATAGAGGTGTCGCCATTATTGGCCGATTTTGCCGGTAAACTGCAGAGCGTCAACGCAATTTTTTGGGTGCAGATCCCAGAGACTAAGCTACACTATCATTCACTTCAAAACTATGATCATGGCGTTATTTTCTGTGTAGACGTCAGGAGTTTAAATTGAGTTTTTGAGAATCCACTTTTCTCTGCAATAAATGAGTCTTTTGCAGCAAGCCAGACAAGCATCAACATACCCAGGTAGGTCCATAGAATCTATTTTTACTAAGAACAAAAAGGATAGAGTTGTCTGCATTGTTCTGTTAAGCAAGGTTAGCAGCTCTAGTAAACTGATTTATATTGAGAATATCTTAGCTCATGTTTCATTGTACAGATCCCGTTATGTGAGGCACAAACTGTTTTATATAGGTTTGCAAAGCAGAGCATTTGCTTGGTAAGTTTGCAGTGAGGAAATAGAGTTGTGTTCCTTCATGCAGTGTTGAAGATACTTGGTGCCATGCAACCTATTTCTGTGCATGCTGAAGTAGTCTTCCATCGCTGTGCAGCATCTGTTATAGTCTGGTCTCTAGTTGTGATGTAAAAGTCTTCAACTAATCAGCCGAATTTCTAGGCAAAAAAAAAAAAAATTGACGTCTTTGTTGATAATGTTGAAATTTCAGAGCTCTATGGTACTGCCAACTGTGGCTTCATTATTTGGGCAGTCTGTAAGGAACTGTGCACATGTTTCAGCGTTCACTAGTCTCTTGTTAGCAAGCACTTGCAGCATCCTTTTGAAAGCTTGCGAGTATGTACAGCTTTGTCAAAAGCTAAACATTCGGCTCACAGTGTGCTTCTAGACCTTGCTGAGTGGCTCGCAATGCATCACCAGGGTTCTATATCTATCTAAGGTAAAAGAAACTCTCGTGCTCGCGCCTCCTAGACTTGGGACTTCCACGGATGTTGCAAGAGCTCCATTGCAATGCTTAGAAGCAAAACTGTTGGGCTCTATATTTTCTGTGCATAGCATAGCTTAGCATAAGCAGAGGTTGTGATACGAGGGGCTTGCTATTCGCTTCTCTTCGACTGTGCCGCAACTAGCTCTTTTATGGTGATATGGGAAAAAAAACTTTCAGCGATACAAGCATGCGAAGAGGTGCAAAGCAATGACTGTGGACATTTTTGCTTTCTGGCATCTTGGCAAAAGGCTGACAGATAGGTGTGTGATAGGCCGTGTGTGGATGCATTGTCACCCTGTCACTCTAAAGGGCAGCTCAAACAAAAAAGATCGTTCCAGCCACACAGTGTCTACCGCTCACAAAACGCATTGTCTTTTGAGAGTTAGCTGCTCTGAGGCTTTTTTTTTCTTGGGTACTGGTATCTGTGGTGGTGACAAACTTCATTTGGCGAAGAGCAAACTTTGCGGAAATAACAAGCATGCACTCTTCAAGTAATGAGTAATAAAAGTTTGACTAGTTGGCTGAACCATCCAGCACTCGCTGTGAACAAGGGATCCGTACAAGCCCTGAAATGTTCATTTTAACTTTAATTTGTCACGTCTTGGCCAGTGCATGTTAATTGTCTCGGGAACGCCCCTTCTTGTGTGTGTGTTATTGGTTCATTTTCATCAGTGTGCCACTGTGCCATGAAAAGTCCCCACCTTTTAGTGGAACTGGCACTTCTGTTGCAGTCGCTGCAGAATGCTTCCTATGGTGGCTGTGGTTGCAGTGATCATGATGTGATTTGCATGCTTTTCTAGTAGTTAAATGTCTTCTTTGAATGGGCATTGAATAGAAATTCATTTGATATGGCATGTAGAGCTTGTTGTGGGTGTTTGAATTTTCAGTTTTTTTATAACAGAAAATTTCTTCTTTGTAGTCTGCAAGTGTTTCTACTACTGTCATTTGACAGCAGTTTTACAAAAGGCATTGATCAAGACCTGTAGACACTCCCATTTAGATGAAATCGATAAAGAGGAATTCTCGGAAAAGACGAAGACATGAGAATATTTGGTTGGCTTCCCATAGATTCTGTGTAAAGAAAAGAAAAATCTGCATAATACGGCTGTTTCTCAGTCGGTTAAGACAAACTTTCACAGTGAGGTAACTTCATGCAACAGTATTCGCAGAGCGCCTGCGAGGCACTCGAGGCAAGCTGGAAGAAAAATTTAAAGTACGCTTATTTGCCAGAAAATGTAAGATAGCCTCCCCGCACCTTCACGTAAAGGTGCAGGGAAGCGTTCTGCATGTGCAGTTAGGGAACACGGGGCACCTATGCGCTGGCCTGCACATTGCACAGCGGTCTAATGTGACCAGACCTCGGCGTCATGCATGCGTTATGTGCCGTGCGTTGCCTGCAGCAGACGGAAAAGCACGTAGGTGCAGAGTACACCTGCTAGATCCATCGTGGGAGGGAACAGCGCGAAACAAAACGACGGACAAAGTAAGAGGACACAAAGACGAGCGCTGACTCGAAACTGAATTTTTTATTGAAAAACGAAAACATATATACACCACAATCACGTGAACAAACAGAGCAACGAGCATTGGTCTAGCGTGATCAAGCGTCCTCTTACTTTGTCCGTCGTTTTGTTTCGCGCTGTTCCCTCCCACGATGTATCAGTACAAACTCGCCCAGTTATCCATCCTTCTTCAATGTACACCTGCTAGTCTTGGCGCTTACAAAATTGGATGGAAGCCAAATTTTAAACTGATGTGGCGTTACAGCATGGGTTTTCATGGAGCAGAGATCTGACATGGCCACATGTCGGTCAAGTCCACACCGTGTTGTGTAGTGGACGGAAAGATGTGATGTGCATCTGCTCGTATACTTTACAACAGCCGTGCTACATTAGGAGTGGGATAAGAGAAGGGAAAGAGACACTCATATGCTTTCAGATGCTGTATTACATGACTAGCCAGCTGGTCACCTTTGATGCACTTGAAGCCATTGGGAAAGCAGTGAGCAAGAAAAAAAAAAGTTGTCATTGTGGAAGGAACAGAAAAAAAAGACTGCGAAAAAAAAGAAAACAGTGCTGTTCTAAAGTACGACGATGTAGGCCTTTTCATACCCTTGCTGTTAAGCTTCTTATATAATGCTCTCTTTGCCATTATCTCATTACTGCACGGTAATTTTATTCATTCCTCTCGTGTAACATTTTGACACGCCTAGCATGCTCATATATGGCCTTTTAAGTTTGCCTTAACCCTTTATCTAACAAAAGCTGTAAGCATCTCTCACATGCATACAAATGGTAAAATTGCTCTCACAATGACTAGAGGAGGAATGACATTACTTTCAAACTGTTTCGACGGCAGGTTTTATAGAAAAAGTGTACATATTTGTATTGGTGACTTCATAAAAAGACTTCAAATGTGGTATGTACTTGTACGCAAGTATTATCGACATAAGGAAACTTGCATTAGATTTGAAAATTGCTTCAAGAAGTATTATGAGGCACTTGACTGATGGAAAAGGCACTCAACAATTTTTCAAATTTAATTTTTTCGCCAAAATAGCCCACGTCGAACTGCGCACCCTTGCTTGTAAAAAAACATAATGGAGGCATATTACCAAAATGTAAAAACGTGCCGAATGAAAAATGAAAATTGGTTTTTGAGGAAAGAAAATGGTGCAGTAACAGTCTCACATCTCAGTGGACACCTGAACCATGCCGTTAGGGATGGGATGAAGAGGTGCCATAGTGGAGGGCTCTTTTGATCACATGGGGATCTTTTTAATGTGCACTGACAGTACACAGGCGCCTTCTGCATTTCGGGGCCATCGAATCGCAGCCACCGTGGCCTGCTGATTGGTTTGGTTGATAATTTGGTAATGATCGTCATGCAGAAGTATGGTACGTAAATGCACCACATTCTGTCTGGTGGAGTCTACTATAGTTCAATTTTGAAGAAGCGTTTCATTTTAGCTGCAGTGATACACATCCCAGCCAATATGTGCTGCGAAATAAAAGCAGCAGTTCTTCCTTGATATAACATCTTGAAGATGTTTTCGAGGAGAGCTTCTGAAAGACGGTTTTTAGAGATGGCTTTTGTGCTGCTGTGCCAGTGCGCCTTTTCTGCTCGACTCATTGCACTTGCTGAAGTTGAGCGTCAGACAGCATGAAAATCTTGTGTGGCCTGGTTATGCCTGACAAGAACTGGGCTGGCTGGGGCCCCAGCTGTGCTGCCACTCCATTTGGCAAACATGGCCTAGGCAGTAAGAAAGAGAGAGCACAGGCATGTCTTCTTTAATGTCTGTGATTGAGACTGCTGAAGGAGTGCGTAATATGCCTTTCCTTTCCTTATAACCTTTCCTCAATGCTAAGTGCAACACGGCTCTTTGATAGCTTTTAGTGGTCATGAAACTTCCCCAGAATTTGGTAGAGACAAACTGAGGTACTACAAGAGGTTCCAGCAGTCAGCTGCCTTTCTGCCATTAAAGAACCCTTGCACGTGGAGGGGAGATGCTGTGTTGGGAATGCCATGAAGAAAGTGATAGTTCAATAAAGTCAAGAACAATTGAAAATTGGAAAATTAGATTTTGAGGAAAGGAAGTGGCGCAGTAATTGTCTCGCATCTCGGTAGACATCTCAAATGAGGCATCTCGTCTCCGCACTGCAACCTTCCATCGTTTTCCTCTACTGGGTTCCTGGGCATTCAGGGATTGAGGGCAATGAGCTGGCCCATCAGCTTACCCATGACACTCTTTACTGGGCACCGTTGATCCCCTGGCCCAAGCCCTCGGAGGACAGTGGAAGACTCGCCCTGCGCCGCACCATAAAGGAAGTCTACCTCGAGCTCCGCCTCGACAAACGTCTTTACCCTCCCCTTCATCTAGCACTCACTGTGCCGGAGCCTCACCTTCTTCGGCACATCCAAATGAATGCTCTCATCACCCCCTTCCGCCTTTTTCTCTGTCGCTATCAATCAGACCCTTCCTGTCCAAACTGTCCCTCCACCTATGCGGACCTGGCCTACTGCGTCTTCTATTGTCTGGCTGCTCAGCAGTCGGGTTCCTATCTCTTCTCTGTCCATCACCACCTGGCTCATCTGGCTTAGTGCTGAAGGGGAAACAACAGCGACATCTGGTCGCCCTGGCAGTCGACATGCTTGGCCTGTAAATTATGGCCGAATGAAGGTCTTCTACTACTACCGATATATTTTAAATTGGCAAAGAAAGTCTGGTTGAAAACCAATAGTTGCACCGTGCTGTGATAAGACTTACAGTTTTCGCTGTAATCGGGCTACATTGCCTAGAGTGGATATAACTACAATTCAAGAATAGGACTGAGTGCAGTACATAAGTTAGTTTTGGTGAAAGAGACTTCAGGTTTTTTTTCTTGCAACTAGTTTCCATTTATTGCACGGTTTTAACCCTGCTTTCTCATCATCTGTAATAATATTTTGATAGGTAGATTGCCCGTATGCTGACTGTGGCACTCCCATTGGCAGCACTGCTGATGGCAAAAGACGGTTGCTGGTATCTGATAAATATCACTGCCAGATTTTATTGATAGTATTTTTAATAGCATCTTGGTGCTCTCGACTATTTTTTAAATAAAACCTATGCATCTTGGTTAATTTCACGCTCATTATTGTTATTGCAGGATGCCTAGGTAGCGCGGAAGTTGCATGTCCGTGGTGTCGGGGGATTTTCAAACACAGACTACCACAAGAGGGCAACGTTCTTATATCTAAAAATGCCACTTTCTGGTATTCATATATTTGGACTAGGAGCTTTTGATTGCTACAAAAAAATATATATAGTTGATTAAGTTGGCAGACTGTTCCTTTACGACAGTAAAAGTGAAGGACGACAGTAAGCCGATTGAGCATTTTCCTATTATAGCTGCAACAGTGCTACGAAAAAGTGTAAGCTGTAATTGACGTTCTCTATACTCAATGGGGTTCTCTGTGAAAAATGCTCGTGGCTTTTGTTGTCAGGTGCACTATACTCGAACAATAATGCAACCCTCAGATGAGCACAAAGTATGGCTTTAACGTGTGTAATCGGATTGGCATGTAATTTCTGCCACCTTAAAGGCATGCTGCGTCTGGCTAGCAGCAAGCTGCTGATACCCACCAGAAATTTTTTGCACCCAAATTGGTAAGGTTATGGGAGTCTTTTGTGGACCAAATTCCACTTCTGCTGCATTGTGCACTTAGGTTACCAGAATGGCTTAAGGTTCAACTGCATGTGTCAAAATGTATTTGATCCTCAACTGTCTAGCCTGCAGCACCCTTCATTACATTTTGAAATCTGTCGTCTTTTGCATAAAAACCTACATCAAGATTTTCACTTTTCTACTGGCTATTTAGCTTCTGTGCTAACACTATAGAAAAACAAAAAACTTGCATCTGAATTTGTGTTTCTTTTTCTCTGCAATATGAATTTATATAACATATTCCGTAAGTGTTCAACTGTTTGCTAACTCGCTGCACTGGTGGCCTAGTGGTTTGAGCATCCGCCTCAGTAAGTGGAAGGCGCGAGGTTCAGTCCCCAGTGCCACAGGGTACCCATCAGTTTTCAAATGAACACAAGCTGTCCCATGGTCTGGGCCTTGGCTTCTGTAAGGTGAAATTCTTGGAAAAATTTGTCCTTTGACCCCACTTCACGCAGACCAGAACACATAAGCCATAGCACTCGTTGGCCACACTGTCCTTATGCCATTAAAACTAAACCATTGACTAAATATCTGCAGCACTCCTAGCGCAGTGACTTCTCCATATACAAAGATATTGCCATAAAGGCAGCTGGCAGGACAGCAGTTTCCTGCCCCTTATCAACGCTAGTGCTTCTATTAGTGGCCTCTGCTGTTGTATAAAATTTTGGGGGAAAAACTAGTAAAAACTTATACTGTCGAAAGGCCATGCCAATCTGCGATATTAAAATTTTTGTGAGCATAGATGCACGCAAAAACTGTTGGCCCCTCTCTGCATGAGGGAAATTGTCAATGAGGCATATGCAAATATTTACCAAAAACAGGGCAGTGCCAAAAAGATATGTTTGGAGTAAAATCTTGCAGTTACTACGGTATGTCATAACTTTGGATGATGCTTTGGGATCTGCAGGGGTTCCTTTTTCACAATGAAAAATTAGCCATGAAAGATGCCAGTGTATCTGTCAGTAATGTTTTGCATAAATTTGGTGAATATGTCTGTTCTGTGCAATACATTGGGCATTGTCTGTATTAACAAAGATTCCAGGTGCAGCCTTGTGGACAAATTCCTTTCGTCCCAGCCTGTTTCAAGCCCAGTTTTTTGCAAGTGTTCTGCCACAGCAATTTAGGTCATGTTGTTGACATTATTGCAGTGCTATTTCGGTCTCCTCCGTAGCTTTCCTATCTTCTCGATGTAGGCAGAATTACAGTCACAGCATGGTGTCTTTGAACACTAGGGTACAATAATAGGGAACTTTGAATGAGGCAGAGCATCTTTGACATTGGCAAGATCCCCGCATAGCTGGCTTTCATCACGTTGGCAATGCACCTTGTGCTTTTCGAAGACCCATGTCGGGGCTTCACAGACGTCTGGGATGCAAGGCATTGCCATGTTTCGGTTGAGGTGTTGCTCTCGAATCTTGTGTGTGCTCTGGATGCAGATATTTCTCAAGCTGACTTCTGAACACACTTTTAATCCTTCTGGGTATCCATTTTGTTCCAAGTCGCTCCTAATTGTGCCAAGTTCCTGCTTGAGGCTGTGGTTATCGGAAATGTGCAAACTGCCGGTTCACAAGAGACGTCCCGACTGAGCGTTTGTGGGCTGGTAGATTTACAGATTTTAAATCGGGGTACCTTTAGGAATGTTATAACGGAAATAGTGCTAAATTGCACTAAGGGACAGGGGAAATAAAAAGCCGACATCACATGATGGTTGTGTTTTCTTTCCTCTTTTTCCCTTGTCCCTTTGTGCAATTTAGTGCTATTCCCATTTTAGATGAAATACCAACCAGTTCCAATCCTCGCTCTTTTGACTTTAGGAATGGGTGGGCTTCCTGTCCGTGCCAAAAATTAGGCCAGTGGGGAGTGTGTTATGCGGGCATCCAAAAATAGAATACTGCAGTATTCTTCCTTAGCAGTGAAGTGACGTCAAGTGAAGGAAAAAACCCTATTGGATCAGTGAAGTGACCATGTCAAACCTTGACATTAGTGACTCGAGAGTTAGAGAAAAACTAGCACCAAACCATACACACCACAAGAGAAAAACGAAGACGAGACGCAAGCGCGCTTGTGTCGTCTTCGTTCTTCTCTTTTGGTGTGCATGTTTTGGCGCTAGTTTTTCTCTAATTCAAGTATGCACCAACTAGCCCAAAAAGAGGTGTTAATGCAGTTGGCTCGAGAGGTTGCGACCATTTCAAATTTGGCAACCCAAGAGTTTACTGCTATACTACTACCTGACCAGACGACGTTCCATCAAAGCTTAGACAAATGTGCAGGGGCAGCTATGTTCCAAGAACAATGGTGCATTAATTTCACAAGTTCCCAGCAGGGTGAGGTGCAGCTTATTTATATTAAAATGTGCTTCTGCATTGGGAGTGATTTTGCAGCTGCCTAGTAAAGTTAATGTTTCTGATAATAGAGCCTTTACCCTAGGACACGAGCGTTGAGAAGAAAACAAGGCTAACATTTCCTGTATTGTTTCTGTGCTGTGTCAGTGCACAGTAAAGAACCCAGGTGGTCAACATTAATCCGGAGCGCTACACTGCAGCATTTCAGACGGTCCACATACAACTTTGGGATGTTAAACCCAATTTTTTGCACGCGCTGTGTGCATGCCTAACTAGACAAGTGTGTGCTGTGGACAGAAGATTGGTGGCATAAACATTTAATTCATGTCACTTCTACCAAGTTCAAAGCATTTGCTGAGGTTGAAAGCCATATTGCTTATGTAAGCAGCTGTGAAATTGTAATGAAATTTTGTAATGCACAATGCGAGACGAATTGACTATGCAACATTTAATCGATCTGCACTAGTGTCCAGAGATAGTGCTTAGTGGTGGTGCTCAGCCTCTAGCGCTGGCTTGCCATACTGCTTCTCCCAGTTTTCAATATACTCTTTCTTTCTCTGCTCTCTCCTTGCAAAGTACTCGGGATACTGGGCCTTCTCTAGAGGATGCCAGAAGTCGAGAACCTTCAGAGGAAACAAAAACAACTTTCATTAGACACTGAAAATAACATGAAAAATCCGTCTTCATGCGCTTGTGGTGCTCTAGGAAATGCTCGAACCGCACGCATATAAACACACATGCGTCTCACAGCATATGCGCCAGACCAACTTTCAAGCTGCAACTATGCTACTTCTAGGAAGTAGTAGTCTGATACTTGGTCTTTCGATTTTAAGTTGCATGCACCGACAAATCGGGTACAAATATGCGTAGCACCATGGATGGGCAAATGCTACGGAAGACTCACCCAATCCGGTGTTATTTCCTCTCTTCCATAAGCAACACCTTGAGGCGATAATGGATCTGAAATAATAAAAGGGGGGATAATGCACAGTTGAAATTTGTGCAGCAAAGAATCGTCTTCACGCGGCATTTCGTGCTTAACCAGGATATCGAGCTCGGCTCAGCCGTCACGCGACTGCCAGTGCAGAAAAATGGGAAGGCTGCTCAATGTAAAAGTTGTGTGCTTGAGCACCACAACAAATCGCAGGATAAGTGGGCTCGCGACGTACTGCGAACAGGATAGCGCACTGTCGTCTTAGAAACTCTGCAGTGATGAGCTGAAGAGATGACTATGAACCGCAGTGAGCTGCGCTACACTGCACTGCACTTCGATGTTCGGCGCATAAGCGTTTGCAACGGCGTCACACGGCAAAGCAGGGCGAGCACAGCAAGCATTAAATGGTGCACAGAACCCTAATGAAAAGGCCAACTTGCAATGCAAAGGAATAGGGTGGTCTTTCTGAAACAGCTCTTCTTCTCCTTGGTCAAGAAGCTCCTTCGCAATCCTCAGGTCTTTGATGTGACGATACGTCTCGAACCGCTGGCGCAGTTGCACCGCACTCATCCTGTATTCGTCTCTGAAAAATATTGGACACTTAAGAGTGACGCTGGGTAAAGCGCATGTCAGAAAATCTAGAAAATGACACAAAAATAAGTGCGCTAACAATACAAGGGATCTCCGTCCGTCTGTTTCACTCCCAATGAGATAAGTGCAAAGTAGGTGTGCAAGCCCGAAAACTGCCTCACCTCTCAACATTCCATGCCTCTAAGGCTCTAAGGGCCCTCTTATAAAGGCTACACACTTGAAACTTATGCGAAACAGTTCGTGTGACTAAATGAGCCATAGCGGTCACACCAAGGGCTCACCGAGCGCAGCACACCGCCGAGCTAACCGTACCAAAGGCTTTGGTACTGTAAACTGCAGACCGCTACAGACCAACCCGGATTGGTTTCATTTGTATTTAGCAAAAGCAAGGAAAAAAAGCGGTAATCATTTTTACGTCAATTTTAGATAATTGAAAAGAAAAAACACTTTAAGTTATGTACATTGTAAAGAATTTTTACAGCAAATACATTTTATTGGAATTAAGATGTTCAGCCACTGATCTCCACCAAGACCTACTGAAGTACAGACCTGCACATTTGGCACTGCTCCAGCGCGCATGTTCTAGTTCATGCCTTTTGCCGCTAGGGAAAGACACCTACGGGAAGCGTGGCGCTACATTATACCTGTTGAACAAGATGGCCTCCTCCATCATTTTATTTCAAAGAAGGCAGTTTTGTCGTTTGTCCACGTAATCATTAACACCCATATATCTATGCTAGGCACGGTGGTGCTGACGAAAAGAAAGCGGATAAAAAGAAAGACGTTTTTTGTACTCTTCCAGAGCGAAAAAACTCGTGATTGTGGATATTTTTATTGTTGATGTTAAGATAGCAGAAGAAGACGAAACAAATGTATTAAATATCTTGCGCAAATTGGCAAACGATGATGATGATGACAGCAGACGAACAGGTCAACCGAGCGCCCTCAACGGCAAATAAGCTAACGAAAGTTGGCGCACGCTGCTCCATAGGACCCCGCCAAATGTGCAGGTCTGTAGTTCAGTAGGTCTTGATCTCCACTAGGTGGCTGGATGCCGCATTCCCGCTTTCCGAGACGAGCGCGAGTGAAGCCACCGGAAGTTGGACCGCTTGTCCCGGAAGTCGGGTGTCTGCTGTGTATTTCAATGCAAAAAGTCGCGTCTTTCGCCCTTTCGTTCTCAGTTTTTTGCGTTGTTTTCGTGTGATGTCTGCTGTTATATGAAAGGAACAAGCAAGCTGAACGCGAGAAATGTGAGCATTGTGTGCAGAACCCTGTAATTTCTGCGAAAGTGAAGAAAACAGGCATGCAGGTCTCACCCTGCCTCGGCAAAGGGGTACGTGCATTAAACACTATGTTCTTGCCTGGTTCTTGTATTCCGAGCGTAAAGGAGAAGTAGTGGAATGACGATGACCTTAAAACCGAATTTTCGTGCAGTAAAGAAAAGGCACAACGCGAGAGGAACGACTGACAAGAAAGGCGAATGGTGCAGTGCGCGTGAGAAGCGCTGTTAGAAGTCAACTGCACCAAGCACCACGAATTAAAGACCATTCAGGCTTAACTTGCAACAACACGAAACAGTACATGACACGCTCCGTCGAAAAAGCAGTACCATACCTTTTGGAGGCGCTAATATGAACCAACCGAACACCGTCGACACCTCACAAGATAGCAGCCTAGCCCTCGCTCCGGTTCGGTCTAAATATAATTCGGTAAAATGGTCGCTGCAAAGTAAGCTGCCTGCGGAATGTTTCAACCTATTCTTTCTTATATTTATCCCCCATTGATAGCATAACTTGGGCTTGAGCGTGGGAACAAGCATCGCAGTAAAGAGCAGAGTTGGCGAAGCTAGGCAAACGAGACGACACCGAGCCGAGTAGACGAGGCTCCATACTTGCTGTGTGTAGCGACGTCCTGTCGTCTGCTAGTGTCGCCCCATTGAAATGCAATGGGCCCTTATTTTTGAAACGTCCTTCCCGAAGACTTCGCTGGTCTCCTCGCTCAGTTGGCGGCGCAAAAGGTGGGCATTGTCATGGAAAAAGACGAGAACGGCGAAAAGACGAAATGCTAAGTGGGAAAACAAAACTGGAACTGAAAAACCGTGCTCAGCTCCGATTTCATGCACTGCCAAAGGCTGACTTCCGGGACAAGGCCACTTACTTCCGGTGGCTTCACTTTCGGGCGCCCGATGCGGCATCCAGCTCCCCTAGTGGAGATCAGTGTGTTCAGCCATTGATTAGTAGAGTGTGCCCATGGAGGGAGAAAAAGAGCATGACGTCAGAATCTTGAAGCCTAGTCATAAAAAATATAATGGAAAGCATCAAGGGAAAATAGACCCTCACGTGACAAGGCAGCGGCAACTCTTAGCCGGATTTCGGTTTCGGTTTTGTTCTCTCGCTGTGTTGTGTCACGATCAACACGGCTGCGCTCGAAATTTGAGAATCGCACACAGGCCATGGAGCTTGGAGATTTGTATTTGCCGAGAGGCCAGTGCCTCAGTGCGCCCGTGTGTTTCGTGGAGTGCGGCTGGGTTCGTCTGAGCTGCGCAATGAAATGCTGCGTGCCGGGACGCAGGATCCGTACGGAAGAACGCCGTCCTGGGGGCCTCATCACAATCACAAACAGAAAACTCTTGCTACTGTCACTAATGGCAGCGCCTGTCAGGTCGCAGTAAGGAAAGCTGCTGCCGTCGTCTTCCTACAAGGGCAGTCACTTCTCGATCAACGGCGTGAGCCCCCAGCACCGCGTCAACTCCGAGCATCGGCTCCGAAACCGACAAACAAGCTCACGCCGAGGGCCGAGAGACCCCGCGCAGGGGCAGACGTAAAGCCGTCGGTACACTCTCTCGACAGCGAGGGAGAGAAATACTTTACAGCTGCATTTCACGCCGGAACCACGTACTGGCGCAAGCGTATTCGGCGCGACTTGTGCCTCGAGAATAGCGGAGAACGGTGGGCCCATGGGCGGGCCGGAGTCCGCCTGCCCGAGAAATAGAATGTTGCGCAGCGCGCCGAAGCGCTCGTTAAACACGTCCGTCTGCGTAAGCGCTCTGGAAGCCACTGCGCCCCTTTTGAAGCGAAAAGCTTCAATAGGCTCGTCAACACCGCGCTTGGGCGCCGCCACAGCGCGCCCTTCCTCCTCCTCGCCACCCCGTTCCTTCTCCTCCTCGCCACCGGTTTACCCTTCGCCGCTGCCGCGCGGTCTCTGCCGCCGTCCCAAGAGGAGAAGGTTCTTTCGCAAGGCGTTGCGATAACGCGTGAGAGGCGGCGGCGGCCATAAAAGAGGCCGCGCGCCGCGGCGCGCGCTCCATCGCCACTTCTCCTCTGGTATATTAGCTCTATGTTCTCCTCCTCGCCACCGGTTTACCCCTTGCCGCTGCTGTGCGGCACTGTGCGGTCTCCGCCGCCGTCGCAAGAGAAGGAGAACGCACGCGTGAGCGGCGGCGGCGGCCGTAAAAGAGGCGCAGACATTCGCCATGGAAGGAAGAAGACCCAGAAGTGGTAGCGAGGGAGTTGGCTCAAAATCTACACCGCTATCGTGGTGCTCCCAGTGCATTGTGCGCGAACTGCGACAGCCATGACGTAAAACAAAGCATAACTGCTGCTTTTCGCTTGTATATCCAGGCTTAACCAGAGCTAAGCCACTGCCAATTTTTATTTAGAGGCTCTTTTTCTTCGCTTATTCTCGAGTTCACCGCTTATAGCATGCGCTGTAATAAACGGTCCGTATGTGTGTATAACGACGAAAGGAATTCCCTTCCATTTTCTTTATGAACCACAGTTGAACAGAACAGTGACGAGGTCGTGGCCGCACGCCGCTGTGAAAAATTCTGTATTCTAGCGACATTCAAAGCGGGCATGAGCAATTTGTATTTCTAGCAAGACCATGAAAACGCCTCTTCACGTCGGTACTGGAGACCGTACACGTATAGCGTACAGCGACGTTAGTTCAAATGCGCAGTGCCCACCGACGAACCCATTGATGAAAAGTTTACCTGCAGTTTTCTACAGTACGCCCAAAAACTCGAGTGTAATCAACACAAGTGTTGAGACGAGGAGCCTTCAGACAACCTCGAGCTCGGTACGCATTCCGCCAAAGCTGCAAGACGGGCGCTGCGCTTCTGCGCTACATCGGAGCACGGACGTTCCCTAAAAAGCACCGTTGGTTGGCAGTCTGGTAACTGTGGAGGGCCTATTTCCCATGAGTCAGTGCGCAAAAGGGCTCTCGGCAGCGGCGTCAGAGGAGGATGGCTTGCAGAGGCTGAGCGCGTGACGTCACGCTCCCTCCTAGTTTTTTCCTTCCTCCATAGGTGTGCCGACCGGCAAGGGACAAAGCGTAGTTCCGCGCACCTCCACCTCATGACAACAAAACTGGCGCTACCGTTCTCCACCCCGCTCTTGCGTGCGGATCGTCTGCTACTCGTCGCGGTTGCATTTGGCTTTTCGCTCACCCCAATTTTGGCTCACAATGTTACTTTTTGTGTTGGCTATATCTAGATATTACCGCTGAAGCAAATATTAACTATTTGGTAATGAAATGCTAAAGGTAAGAGGTAGCAGCTACTTTATTTTCTTGTTTCCGTCGGCTCTAGCACAAAGCAGTTCGCAACAGACCCAGTGCTTTAATTATGGTAAAAATGAAAACAAGCTTACAGTCAGCTTAAAATCGGCGAGAAAAAAGCCTAAACTTTCATTGCTTTTATGCCGTGATGTCCCAAATTGTCTAGAAAATGCCAGTTGTCCACCATATCTGTAGTAGGTACCGCACTCCGCCTTTTGTGTGAATGCAACTTCAAGGAGCAGTTCACTGCACGGGACTACAGATTTGTCACTGAAGGTTAGACTAGCAAAATAATTCTCTACGTAGCATGCTACGCAGCTCAAACGCTATGGGGAGCGCCAGCGTCTTCTGGGGGCCGGCGCACCCGTTCATGCTGTGGCCGCGGTAGCCTGCGTGGGAATGGAAAGCTTCCTACCCCACCTGCTGCGTTGGACAGCTTCGCGATTGCTTCCACATTCTCTGGCTCGGTTAGTGTGGCAAAGAATAGGCGAGTCTGCCTGGCCAATTAGCTCTTTCCCGCGGCACCAGGGGTTACCCAAGGAATTGAAATGAGGGGCGGGGGGGGGGGGGGGGGTGAAATAGGAGAACCGGTAGTCATTTTTAGCAACGTTTATGACTAACACTCATGGCAAAGTTAACAAAATTTCTCTGTCATTATAAAAAAAATTCGTTACGAATTAAGGGGGTGTCTTTAAAAAGACGTATAGTACACCCCCCTATGGAAGCTGTGTAGGGAAATGACTGCCCGCGGCTCAAGGTGCCATCCGAGATAGTATGTGAGCAGCATATAAGGCCATACGCTAACAAATTGTGTCAGCAAGCTTCGATCTACCGCAAGACTTCATTTCATTGGTGGTGAAGGCCTTCCTCCCTGAAAAAAAAAAATAATAAAAACGAAAGAAGCAAGACACGTGCGCACGTCGTTGTTTACTAGAAGTGCAGATAAAGACTCCTATGTCCGTGATTGACTTATTTTGTTCGTTTACTCATTCGCTTCACTTAGAATATCGTATTTAAATATAAGCTCATATTCTATGTAGCGACCATTTCCGAATTGCGAGATCCCTGTTCATCGAGTAACTTCATTAAGAATGCATCCCTGCTGAAAAAAAGTTGTATGATGCAATAACCTAATAGAGGCTTCGTCACAGAAATATTGTGGTTTATGGTTTATGGGGTTTAACGTCCCAAAGCGACTCAGGCTATGAAAGACGCCATGCAGGCCTGCCAGTGGTGGCGGCACACAATTTACAACACTTTGCAAGAACAAACAACAAGAGCGACACCTTCTCCACTACACTACAGCACATCAACTCGTATTCACTCACCTCCAAATGAATATCATGCCGCCGAGCTTCTATACTCGCTACTGCGGGATGTCCCATGAGTGACAGTGGGGAATGGGTAATAATTAAAGTTTTGTGACAAAATAATGGGGCTCTTCATGTAAGCTATGGCGAATACTATCTAAGAGATGTGTTTACAAGGTACTGTTAGTTGAAAAACATCTTTACTCTAAGTCAGTGAGATAATGTCTGGAAATCCGTGCTCGAAATATATTTGCAATGTTGTTTTATAGTTGCGACTCTAACATTATAATAAAATTTAGAAGATTATATTAAAACAACGTTTGTTTAGAATGTGAAAGTAACGTTTCCTATGTAACTTATAACGTTATATGTTAATTTTTAATGTTAATGTAAAGTTACTATGCAACATGTAACATTACTCCAACTTACACAGCATTTTTATAACATTATCCTAATGTTTGGTGCTACCTGGGTTTCGTTTCTGCTGAAAGGCGACCACTTCGGCTATGAGTTCGGCCTGTGAGAACGCGTTCTCTAAAAAAATATCATAATGCTTTCTAGGCAGCTTTAATGTTTATACTTCGCGGGCGGCAAATTATAACTAATTACAATCATGGGGGAATGCAGAGTAGTCTATTACGCGTGTATGCAGCCCTTTTTATTTGGCTTTCGGAACTTCCTAGTTTATCTGTGCGCACACTCGAGATCACTGTCCAAAAGACGGGCCTGGCGAGCAGGGTTAAAAAGAACAAACTTTCTGCAAGCCTAACTGTGGTTTCAGAACCTTTGTCGGCCAGTTTCTTATCGGTCTAGTAGCAGTCTACTTGCTCAGAGTGAGCAGTATACCTCAAGCGTTACTGTAAAACGGGCTGGGCCGGGCCCGGGCTGGGCTTCACTCCGGGATTCACGGGCCGGGCCGGGCTCGTTAGAGCGATAATTTAGCAGGCCTGGGCCGGGCCCGGGCTTGAAGCCGCGGGCCTGGGCCGGGCTTCATGTCTCGGGCCCGGGCCGGGCTTGGGCCTCAGATTGAGGTCCGTGCAGTGCTCTAGTCCTGCATTCCCGCTGTTCTGAGTGACCTTCTCCCGTCTAAGGATCATCGTGTTTCCTTGCTCTAGAAGCCCAACAGTCGTTAAGGTTTTAGGTAGGCCTAAGATCATTTTGGATCATACCCGTGAACCTTTCCAGACTTGCGTATCTGATGTTAAGAGGATTTTCGTGGCGCCCTTTTCCCCCTCAGTGGCGGTCCTAAGGAAGGGGGGCGGGTCGCCCCCCCCCCCCCCCCTTTTCCCACCAAAAAAAAAAAAAGCCTTTGCACATGTTCTCGAACGTTCGTTTTTGGGCTCTGGAGAGATGTGATTTTTGACGTAGAACTTAATTGAAAGCTTTTTCGTCTGTGATGCGTCAAGTAGTCCTCTACTTCGTACGTTCACCGTGTTAGCCGCTGTCCTATTTCACACAATTCTACTTTCTATAGGTTGGTCGTTATACGAGTACAGTTCGTAGTGATTGTCGAGGTAAAGTGGTCCTGCCGTGCCCCACCGTTTCCTTGCCTTGGCGCCGGCGTGACGACGACGGCGGTGCCCTTCACCTGCGGTTGCCGTGGCCAGCAACCTAGTCGAGGCGGCAAGGAGTCACCTATTCGTGTCTTTACCCTACCATGGGACACAGCGACGACGCCCCGCCGCGGTGGCTCAGTGGTTACGGCGCTCGGCTGCTGAGCCGAAAGACACGGGTTCGATCCCGGCCGCGGCGGCCGAATTTCGATGGAAGCGAAATTCTAGAGGCCCGTCTGCTGTGCGATGCCAGTGCACGTTAGAGAACCCCAGGTGGTCGAAATTTCCGGAGCCCGGCCTACACTACGGCGTCTCTCACAGCCTGAGTCGCTTTGGGACGTTAAACCCCAATAGACCAATAGACACAGCGACGCCAGCGAGGAGATCACCCCTTTTGTTGGCTTGACAAGGAACGCCGACCAGCCGCCTTGTCGGAGGGAACCAAGGCCGGAACAAAGCCCCTTCCCCGAACTGGGTAATCGAGACCGCTAACCCCGCTCGTGAAATGCCCGGGCAGATGCTTTGACCTTCCTGGACACGCCGTGGTGGAATATCTCAGCCGACGACCTGTTCTCCGCTGATATCGAAATGTATATTGCTCATAAAAACCGTTAACATCCAAAGCACGAGTTATGGTATAACATCTATATCGTTCGCCATTTACTTTTCAGCAACAAAGCGCACAAAAATTGTTGTACAAATAAAATGTTAATAAAAAATTGTTGTTTCTATTATTTTTTTTTTGGTGTATGGAAGTCCGTCTCCCCACCCTAAAGCCAATCTCTGGGACCGTCACTGGTTCCCTCGAGATGACCCATGAATTCTCTTTAAAACACCCTATAAAATACCTTGACCCAAGGCTGGTTTTTCATTGCGCAGATCTGGGCCTGCAGATTAAGACAGACGCAACCTGTTCTATCATACCATTCGGATAGCTCACTCGAAACTAGGGAAACGAAGCATTGTCAAAATGTGATTTCTTAATCCCGTTAGCAGATCCTGCACTAACTCCATGGTCCAACTTCAGTCAACATGTCGAGCGACTCATCACCGCCGGGTTCCCTCCCCAATATCTAAAAAGCTGTGGCAGGGAGCCTAAAAGACCAGTTAAAGAAGTAGCTCGCTTGCAAGGACCCGTCACAGACAGTTCATCCTAAAAAAGAGCGGGGAAAAAGAATTCGCCCAACCATTCCTTATTGCCACATTTACTCCCGCCACCCTTTTGAATGGAACGTACCAACATGGACGCGATGTTCTCCGCCCCTAACAATTCTTTCTATGTCCGTGCACCGTGAACCACATACGGCAGTTCGGGACGCGTGCGCTGTCAAGAGTTGACTCGACTCCCTTAGGCTATGACGCGGTCTACGGTGGCCAAACCGGGAGCTGCGTCAATGGTCGCCTACGTGAGCACCGATGCAAAGTGTACAAAGTGATTTCCGGGCACTTCGGTGTCCACTGCATGGATTCTGACTGCCTGCCGTTTTTCAGAAGCTGCTACATGATCAGAAAAAAAGGGCAGTTACTAATTAGAAAAATTACAGCCTTCAAAATTAACGGCGCCAATGACCAGTGCGTGAGCGCCTCTTTGATCACCTTCACTAAAAGAGAAAAGGCGCACCTTTAATAAGGATGATCATCGAACATAGGTTTTTCTTTCCCGTTTCCCCGTCTTCCATGCGCCTTTTTCTTCTCTCTTCCGACAACCCCAGTCGTCGACGTTCTCGCCTTTTCACGGTTGACTTCTTTCGGGGATGTAATTCCCCCCTCACAATATTTTTTCAAGTTTCCGTTTAATTTTTTTATTCCACTTCATCAACCCCCTCGCCCCTCCCCGGGTGGATTTGCAGCACACTGCCTCAGCCCCGGTTATCACCCTGCGTTTGCACCTCCCCTGCATCTCCGCTTCCCAACTATGATTGCGCTCTGCTTGGTGCACGTTCGTTCTGCGGCCTCACTCCGCTCTGCTCACAAATGTTTTTCGCTCTTCGCGCCTTCCATGTTTCTTGGAGGGTGCTTGCTTAGGGACGTTTTTTCGCGGCTGACGTTTGAGAAGAAGTGCTAATCGTGTGGGGTTTCGCCCGGTGCTTTTGTTCTTTGTTTTGTCTTGTTTAGTGCACACGTCAAACTTATGGAGTGTGCATCGATGGGCGGGTTGGCCCGATTAATTACGGCAGCAGCTGCGAGAATTTTCAGGCTGAAATTCTCTCGCCGCTCCTGACTGGCGGCGTGTGAAGCATTCTGCACTTTTCACAGCCCCGATTCTTTAGCGCAGCTTATTTTAGTCGCTGCCAGGAGAAGTACCAGACCGACCCGGCTCTTGCAAGGTATCGATGAAGCATGAGAGCAGTACCTCTGTTATTTTTTGCGACCATTCCTCGCTCCTGAGGACTTGGGAGTGCTAAGCTTAAAGGTTTGGTTTGATTTATGGGGTTTAACGTCCCAAAGCGACTAAGGCTATGAGAGACGCCGTAGTGGAGGGCTCCGGAAATTTCGACCACCTGGGGTTCTTTAACGTGCACTGACATCGCACAGTACACGGGCCTCTAGAATTTCGCCTCCAAAGAAATGTTAAAACTGCCGATTGTGAGGGTGAGGGAGGGCTGGAGAAGTGAGTGTCAGGATGAAGGCTGCTAGAGAGCCAGAGAATTTTTCAAAGTGAGGGCGAGGGTGAGGGCTAAGGATTTATTGGCGCGAGTGAGGGACGATAGGAGAAAATGAGGGCATTTGCCCGCCTCTGCTCGTCTCATCGATGGCGGGTGATGTTTGTCGTTTTAGGACGTCTCTTACCTTCACGATGTGCTTTTAACCTTAATTCCATAGCAGCCACGTCTGTACAGCTGCACCTACAAGAAGCACGCAAAGCAATTTTCGGGCTACAAAAATAAAAAGCCCATTCAAGCATAATTTGGTGCAATACGAAAGAGTACTTCATACACTCCGTTGGGAAAGCAGTACCATACGTTCTGCAGGCGCTGATGTGAACGAGAACACCGTTGGCATCTCAGCAGATAGTAGCCGCACACTCGCTTAGGTTCAATCGAACATAATTCGGTAAAGTGGTTAGTGCAAAGTCGGCAGCTGTCTGAAGGTTTCCACCTATTATTTCGTAAATTTAACACCAATTGATGGTATAACTTGGGCTTAGAGCACGGAAATGGGCATCACAATAAAGCGCAGCGTTGGCGACGCTAGCGCAACGGGACTACGCAGAGATGAGCAGACAAGGCTCCATGCATGCCCTTTGTAGCGAGGTCCCGTCGTCTGCTTGTATCGTCCCATTCCAATTCAAAGGACCCTTCCTTTTAAATGTCTTTCCCGAGGTCTTCGCTGGCCTCCTCATGCAGTTGGTGGCGCAACAGGCAGGCATTGTCGTGGAAAAGGACCAGAACGACGAAAAGACGAAATTCCAAGGGAAAAACGTGAACTGAAACTAAGTAACCGTTCTGATGTTCCATTTCGTGCACTGCCAAAGCAGCCAAAGGCTGGCTTTCGGGACAAGGCTGCTTACTTCCGGTGGCTTCACTTTCGGGCGCCCGGTGCGCCACCCAGCCTCCTAGTGATGAACGGTGAGTAGGACGTGTTCTCTCAGGTGGTCATTTATGCATTTCCCTGTTTGGCCGAGCATAGCCCACAGGATAGCTCGATTCTGTACACCACATTTTTGCGGCACTGTAGGTAAGAGAATTCATGGTCAGTGACGCAAAAATGTAGTGTACAGAATCTAGCTATCCTGTGGTCTATATGCTATATCGACCAAACAGACAGATGCCTAAATGACCGTCTGAGAGAACACGAGCGCTCCTTGAAACCACCTCCCAAAAGCATTCTGGTCATACATTATGGTTGTCGTGCGAAAATTGCACCCCTGTTTTCAGCCCGACAGCCATAATGTATGCACAAGCATAAGGACCAACGTACTCGGGAAATCGTTGAAGCGTTTATGGTTCATCGGGAGAAAGGCAACAGCGTGAGCAAACCTTCTGTTGTGCTCACACGAAAAGAACTAGACTATCTCAACAGCTAAGGTGACAGGGTGGCACGTGTTGGTTGTGCTCATTTTTCACAATTTTATTGCCTGACAGCAATAGAGATTATCAGTCGCGAGTCAGCGCTGTGTCTGTCGACATCTTTCGTCCTGTCTCAGTCGCGGTGTGCCTTTGCCAGTTGTAAGATGCAGCAACGAAGCGACCGCAGCGTATGTGCGCGTAGAATGTACAGTATGCGGCACCCTTGTCTAAAAGGGGGAGAGGTTTTTATCCATGTTTTTATCACATGATCTCATCGCACCCCCCCCCCCCCCCCTTACACACACACATTGTTCTCGCATGCGCAGCGTTGCTATAGCGACGGAGACGCGATTAGGCGCGTCGTCTGCTTCCCACGGCGCCTCGGCCCCGAAGCTATCGTGCGCTGCAAGTTCAAGTCATGTGCGTGAGCTATCGCACCAAATTCGCGGGCGGCGGTACGGCTTGAGCAGAGGCTTTAGCATTGCAAGCTTCGTCCGTTACCGGCACTGCGCCTCGCCATGGCAGGCGTCGTGTCAACAGCATCTGAAGAACGCGCAACTGGAGACCGCGTTTAGGCCCTTCCGCGACAACCAGCGCTGCTAGGTCTATAGGAGGCGACATTGAAACTCGCGCCACGAGGATACCCGCTCCCCCTGATTCTAACAGGAGGTTCGAGCGCCGTCCTCTAGGTTGAAGTACACATTACGGAACTTGGCGGTAACGTTCTGCCCTTCAACTGGTTGAACGCTGCAATTCGTTCCGGATGCTTTAACAGTCTCACGACATATTTAAATATGCCCCCGTAAGCGTTAAAGACCCACGGATTCTACAGCGCAACTTAGATGGGTGTGCTTACGCTTTCCATGGTGCCGGAAGCGGTTTCGTCACCGTGGACGCTGCTGGTGAGAGAAGCTCAGGCGGCAAGCCACCAGCCTGCGGCTCGCATGGTGCATCGGCGTAAGCACAAGCTCATGGCTGGCATCCTGGCTGCCGCTAGCAGTACTGCACTTAGGGTGTGTGCTCAAGCAGTACCCAGCACCACAACCAAACTGTCGCCGATAACCGGTAGACTTACAAGACTGGACGGAACAGGCTCATACAGGCCAGGAGCTTGACAGAAGACGAAGAAGCAAAAGGGCCAAGCCTACATCGAAGCTGGCCATGTTCCAACTAACGTAGTTCGACCGCATGGCGGCGCCAGTAGAGAATCAATGTGATAATGTAAAGATTTGAGATTTTGGACTTTTGGGCCATTCCACATCGAAGGCATCAGCTGTGCCATGTACTACTCTGACGATATCACGGTAAGGTCAAAAGAGGGATCCCTCTGGGGGAAAAAAGAACTACCAACTCCACGAAGCCGTAACCTTCATTAGCCAGTACGCCAGGGAATGCGGTCTCTCCTGCTCACCAGAAAAGTCCAAAGTTACACGCATCCACTAGCGTAGATACGACAAGAAACTCTGACTCAACATCCATATTGATGGCAGGAGATCCCTGAAGCAGCAACACTGAGAATCCTGGGCATGTGGCTGCAACCCATCCACAGAGTTGACCGCTCGCTCAGACTTCTCCCCAACTCTACAGCCCAAGCTACTCGGATGACCACCCGAGTAGCCAACATAAGACGAGGTTTCAACGAGGAGGACGCGGTCAGACCGACACAAGCTTGAGTCGTTAGTACAGCCACTTACAGCCTGCCCTACCAATTCCTTACATCACAAGAAGTCGAGAAGGTAGACGCTATGCTGCGGAAGGCGTATAAGGCAGCGCTGGGTATACTTCTGAGAACATCGATGCGTAGATGTTTCGGGGTCTCCAACGCATACCTAGAGCATCGGGAAGCACTCCTAAACGCTCGGAAAGAGCGACTTCTACATACGGCCACGGGCCTTACTCAGACGACTAGGCTACCCCGACACCAAGAAGATTCAAGAGATGGAGGACGTACCGGACGACATCAGATCGACCTACACAGTTCAACCCATTCCTAAGCACATGCACCCACAACTGCACCGAGGCAGGAGGGAAGCAAGGGCTCAGGCGTTAGAAAAGCGCACCTCTGTCAAGAAAGAATACACCTCCGCAGACGCAACCAGCTGCTCAAGACACAGAGACGTGATGGCAGCGGCAATCCGCTACGCCCACAAGAAGCTGGACAGAGTCAACATAAGGGATTGTACCTCTACTGAAGAAGAGGAGACTGCGATTGTTTCCGCAGCAGCCGAAGGCAACACAAGAAGAGAATCCCTCGTTATCATCTCGGACTCGCAGACGGCTTGTCGGAACTTCCTGAAAGGCATAATTAGGGACTCCACCCTTGAACACTCTCAAGACTCCAGGAGCAGTGAATAACGTTTTGTCTATTTGTCTCCCTGGGCCATTCCACGAGCACATGCGACCATGTAGGACGAACAGAATAAGACAGGGAAAAGAAGACAGCCGCTCTCGCGTGCCACGCGCAGTAGCTCCTTTGGGCAAATTCCTTACGTGGACGGACTGACCGCTGACTGGCTCAGGGTTGCGGCCGGACGCTGCTGGGTTAGCACCCCAGCAGCGCCCCGTTTTCAGGATTGTATCCCTCTTTTTAATGTAAAAGCAGTACTAGCCCCATTAGGCGGTATTCCGTCGGCGACCGGCGTTGTTGTTGTTGAAGCCGAAAGATGGTCCCAGAAAGGTGACGTAATCACACCGTCTCCGAGCGAAGCGCACGCGTTGCTACGATAGATGGCATATGCATATAGACGGTGCCCACTCGATAGAGAGCGAATAGTCAATAAATCATCGTCATCATCATCACGTCATGGCTCCGACTCGGCGCGCGGGCTCCGACTTGTGAGGAAGGCCGGCAGACGAGGTTCTGTAGTAGACCTCACATTTTCTTCCTCAGGAGAGACTGTTTCCTCTAGGGTGCCTGCTGACTGTGCCACAAACAGCGATCCCCTTCCGATCAGTTTCCAGGTTGCGTGCCAGTTGACCACCCCTAACGGCCACTGGGGCACCGTCATATATTATAAAAGCTCTAAAAGCACCCTCAAATTAAACCTTCGAGCTTTGTATATTCAGACAGTGGGTACAAGACCATCCAAATTTGCTCAATTTGGGACGGAGCTCGAAAGAAGTCAAGAGTTTTTGGTTCAGGCAAATAAAGTCACATCGCCATGACTTTGGTGGAATGCGGAGTGCACGCGGGATTACAGGCGCCGAAGTGCAGCCTGGAAGAAACTTCTGTCTGCTCAGTCAATGCGCCCAAAACTGGATAGATTATAAGCCAATTGCAGCTACATTTAAGCGCTCTCGGGCAAAGGAGGACTACGATACTCGATACTACGAATTTCTCTCTGAATCAGGTAATCGGCGAGCTTTATTCTATTACCTACGACAAGGAAAATGATCCCAGCCGCAGTGAACACAGTCTCCTTATAGTTCAGACTCCTGCTGCAATTGCTGTCGTTAGAGAGGTGGGCAAAGGTTTAGAACGTCGCTTTACAGCTCTTCTTCCTTCTCCGAGCATGGTCAACACACTGGACGATTTCGAGGAGGTCGCCCTCACTGAGCTCTCGAAATGCCTTCCCCCTGCGGCCCTTGACCTTGATGGTGTCACTTCAACTATGAGGTATAGTTGTTCAATGGTCAAGAAATGTACATCATGTTC
Organism: Amblyomma mixtum; assembly: GCF_055824585.1. NCBI lineage: Eukaryota > Metazoa > Arthropoda > Arachnida > Ixodida > Ixodidae > Amblyomma > Amblyomma mixtum. The sequence goes on along the minus strand of NC_143014.1, from coordinate 94,980,239 downwards.
ATTCGCCTCCTTTTATGTAATGCCCTCGGGCCCTTAAGGAGAAAATAAATGAAATGAAATTAAAATTCTGTTGTAGCAATTTCCCAACGACTGATTGGCACTTGTAAATTACTCTCATAAAGGTCCGTGACTTCGAAATGAGTGTCGTCTAGTTCTTCTATTTTTCTTTTCGTTGTTCTTTTTGCTTTTCCTTGTTTCAACATCTTAGCTGTATTCTCTGCAATCATAAGGTGAAGACTGAGTTGCATACAGACGACATCGCCTTTTTTTGCTTCCTAGAATGACACATACTCTCTGTACCAGACATTACAATTTTACCTAAATATCCGTGGCCAATGGTTAGGCGGAATTAACCTCTCTCTCAGTGTGAAAAAATTCGCTTTATTGGTTTTCTCGCTCTCTCATCCAGTTAATATCTCTGTTGTTTAGCGACACTATGAAATTCCTCAAGTGCAGTGCATCAAATACGTCGGGGTCATTTATGATGTTTCACATTCCTGGTGGGCCACATGGAGCAGGCCACTGAGAAAGGAGGCCGAGCGGTCGGTATGCTGCGCAGGCTTAGCAACACCCTTTCCGGCATAAGAAGAAACTCGCTTCTAATTATTTAAAGAATGTATATCCGTCCAGTATTAGAGTTCGGGTGTGCGTTGTTCTCTGGAACACCTGCGTATAAACTTCGCCCCCTTGTTCTCTTGGAGCGGGAGGCGTTGCGCCTCTGTCTGGTCTTTCCAAAATTTGCGACTAATTGTATTTTTGTACCTAGAGGTGCGTATTCCGTCATTGCCCTTCAGATTTCGACTCCTAACGGTCCAGTAGTTAATAAAATTGTGCGATTCGTCCCTTCATGCCCAAAATTTGATCTTTCTTTGTCAGCCTGCGATATTTTTCAATGAAAGTTGGCCTCATTTCCGTTAAGGGTGACGGACTGGATACCAAGAGAAGGGTGGCAGGGGGCGGCAGAAAGTTATGTGAGCGGATGAGATTAAGAAGCGGGGATACGGCGGCCGCAACTGGCACAGGTCAGGGTTGATTGGAGAGGTATGATAGAGGCCTTTGCCCTGCAGTGGACTTATTCAGGCAGATGATGCTGATGCATACTCCCAAGATTTGTTTTGCGCGGTCTTTCCTTGACCCCTTAAATGTCCGCATTTCGGACATTTTTCCGGTGTGCGCCAACTATACATCTGTTTAGATTGTCTTTGACGACATCTTCCCAAACAATAGAAAACTTTTGCCTTTCCGTGTGCTCAACAGTTCGTTACAAGATTACCTAGTGTCCCTTTGCACTCATGTTGCCATTGCGACGGGCGCCTCACATGCAGTGTGAAGGAAAAAAATTGCCGACGATTACGTTAAATTTGAGCGCAGCACATCAGCTGTTTCAGCTTTTCGATAGTTTGAGACATAGAATTCGAGCAAGAGATGTGTGTACAATTGCAAACAACTTATTATTTTTCGCACATATTCCTTCCTCAAGAAACACCCCGCTAACAGTTCTTGAGTGTCATGAAGGAAGCTTTGTGGTCGGAGAAATAGATAAATATATGCTCGACTTGCTGCACCAATGCCTGGTTCTCAAAGAAGAGGCCTATGCAAGTATTTCTCGTGGTTGCCACAGCCGTGGGAGGCGTTACGAGCGAGACGAACGGGATGTTCTCCCACATGAGTGGTAAGGAATTCCTGTTTGTTTGTCTTCATATCTACATTAAAGTCCCCACCCACCCTGCCACCCTGGCAGGTGGCAGTTAATGGTTGATCGCGAGAGTTCGCCCACCGTTGTCAGCGCTAACGCATACAGCCCACATCTCTCTCTCACCCCCCCCACGTACCTATAAGCGCGATTCAGGCGTCCACTGACCCAGGGAGCTAATTTTGCGCACTTACTTTCCTTAAAATGATCGGAGTGTAAAACGTTCTCGACGCCAACGCCAATGGACACAATGAACTCCGACGGCCTATGGCTTCAGCGCCGCGTTTCTGGCACAACGTTGTCAATGCCTGCGGCCCACATCTCTCTCTCATCACCCCACGTACGTAAGGGGTATTTAGGCCTTTAATACCTTTAAACAATATCACATCAATATCACCTTTAAACAATATCACATCGCTACCCAGTCGTCTGATATTGTTACCAGAGGAAGGGGTATTTAGGCCTTTAATACCTTTAAACAATATCAGGCGACTGGGTAGCGATGTGGAGCTACAGTAAACGTTTTTCCAAGAACTCGTGTCCTACAAACTTTTGTCCCCGATAGTACGTCGTATGCCCGAAATCGGAAAATGCGCCTAGTAGTCTATTTCCACATCCTGTATTTGTACATAGCGTATATTGCCGCCACACCACTATCCTTTCTTACTTTCGCTTCCCCCTTTCTTTCCCTCTCCCTGTCCTTTCATTCCTGCTAGCCGCAGGTCAGGTGCTTCAGGTTTCGATGGCAGATACCGCGGCATACAACATCTTTTCGTTCCATTGTTGTTTTAAGCATGAAATGCTTTTAGCTCCCGTTGTCGGCAGTGCGGTGACGTCACGCCGAGACCGAGAGCCAACATCCGGGCCATGGAGGTAAAAAAACTAGGAGGGAGTGCGCTCAGCCTCTGCAAGCCATCCTCCTCTGACGCCGCTGCCGAGGGCCCTTTTGCGCACTGACTCATGGGAAATAGGCCCTCCTCCACAGTTACCAGACTGCCAGCCAGCGGTGCTTTTTAGTGAACGCCCATGCTCCGAAGTAGCGCAGCGCAGCGCTGTGGCGGAATGCGTACCGAGCTCGAGGTTGTCTGAAGGCTCCGCGTCTCTGTTGATTACACTCTTGAGTTTTTGGGTGCACTGTAGAAAACTGCGGGTAAACTTTTCATCAAAGGGTGCGGCCGCGACCTCGTCACTGTTCAACTGTGGTTCATAAAGAGAATGGAGAGGAATTCCTTTCGTCGTTATACACACATACGGAGCGTTTATTTCAGCGCATGCTATGGGCGGAGAACTCGAGAGTAGGCGAAGAAACGAGCCTCTAAAAAAGGGTGCAGCGACTTCCAGAGCGCTCACGGCGGACGGACGTGTTGAACGAGCGCTCCGGCGCGCTGCGCAAGATTCTATTTCTCGGGCAGGCGGACTTCGGCCCGCCCATGGGCCCTCCGTTCTCCGCTATTCTCAAGGCACAAGTCGTGCCGAATACGCGCGCGCACATAGGCGGTTCCGACGTGAAATTCAGCAGTGAAGTATTTCTCTCTCTCTCGCTGTCGAGAGAGAGTGCCGGCGGCTTTACGTCTGCCCCTGCGCGGGGTCTCCCAGCCACTGCGCACAATCACTTACAAAAAGAAGTAAACTGTATGTATACATAGCCGCGCGCTTGTAGCGTCCTGTCTCGGACTAATCGCGGGCGCGGCACACTGCACTAGCGGCCGGGGCGGGGCGCCCGGCTGCGTATACCGTCCGAGGTAGCACCCACGGAGCGTTCGTGTCACGCGTGCACTACCTGGCGAAGAGCGAGCGGAAGTCAAGCCCGCCTGCCCGATGAACGCACGGAGGCTCACCACTGTTCTGTCACGGGTATAGAGGCTAGAATATCACGGGTGCGCGCAGTGCCGCGCGGCCACAGGAGCGCTTCGAGACTGTCCGGGATGATTCCCAGCGCCCTGCAGGCCGCGAGAATCTCGCGACGCGGCACTGCGGAAGCGGCACAGCGAAGGAGCATGTGCTCCGATGTCTCCATTGCGCCGCAATCCGCGCACGAGTCGCTCGGGGATGGTGGCCGCTGCGGGGAGCGAGCAGTTTGCGCTCACCACGGAGCCGTCAGTGAACGCAAGCAGATGGTCGCGTAGTTGCTCGTACAGCGAGAGAGCGAAACCTAAACCGAAATCCAGCTAAGAGCTACCACTGTCTTGTCACGTGAGGGCCTATTTCCCATGATGCTTTCCATTATATTTTTTATGACTAGGCTTCAAGATTGTGACGTCATGGTCCCTCCTAGTTTTTCTTCCTCCATGATCCGGGCACTGAATTCCGCATACCCGGGAGCTGAAACGAGGGCATCCGGGCATCGTACGAGATTTAACGAGACTCTCTAAGCCCTCCTACAGGACCGGCATACAAGCGCCGGTAGCTTCGCGCCGAACGGGTGGTGGCGTTCCTCCCTTCCTGTACGGTGCGGTTCGGGTGTCCACCGAGATGACAGAGAATTACTGCGCCATTTCCTTTCCTAAAAAAGCGTTGCGTTCAAAGGGCAAGGCATCGCGCCGAACGGGTGGTGGCGTTCCTCCCTTCCTTTACGGTGCGGTTCGGGTGTCCACCGAGATGACAGAGAATTACTGCGCCATTTCCTTTCCTTAAAAAGCGTCGCGTACAAAGGGCAAGGCATCGCGCCGAACGGGTGGTGGTGTTCCGTGGACTGCCTGGCAGCGCTACAACACGCTGTCGCGTTCCACTCCTAAATGCGAAGCTTAAGCGTCATTAATTAGCAGTTAATTAGTATTTAGTCATTAATCAGTAATTAGTCACTAAAATTTGTAATTTGTCATTACTTCGTCATCAATTATGTGTGACGTAATCCAGTGGTGACGTCACCAGTGTCACATAGGCAAAGTGGTGTGGAAAACGCTTTCGCCTCTACGCACTTTAGACAGTTTCGAACGCGCTGCATATACATTCTTGTCAGGCCTGCGTCTCGTCGTGTCCGCGTACGCTTCGTGTTATGCCCGTAAACATTTCATGCTTACTCTACTCTCGGTTACGGGAGAGGCAGAGATTTTTTATATTTATTAATACTAAATAGCCACTAACAACAACAACAACATGGTAGTGCTAAAAGCTGGCGTCGATATTTGCTCTAGATACCTCGATTGGTTATTCTCACTCCGCCTTCCCGACTACACCCCCATTTGTTTGGTCGTATTTTCGGCAGTGGTCCTGGCTGTGCGCCTTGCGAGCGGACCACTGGTTGATACGATAAGGATGATTGCGTAGAACTGTGGCAACCAGTTGGCGCGACCAAATCGGAAGGCTCATAAGAGGGCGGGATATGCCGGCCGACGGAAACTGAAGTTTGATCCTGAAAATGTGAAGGGGCTATTAAATTGAGTTCGCATGTTCTGGCGCCAGTTTCCTTTTTTTCCGTATTTATGAGTTTTGATCCTTAGCATTTAAGGTCTGAGCATTCCGATGTCGAAACAGGTGAGAAAAGAGCTATTTCACGTACATATCCCATGCAGTCTCGAATTTCTGAGCCCAAAAATGTCTCGAATTTCAGAAAGACACGTAAACCTGCATGGAACTAACACTGCCTATAGTGCGTCTCTTGCATGTCGGCAAGATTTTTATAGCTGTTGCACGAGGGACACATTGTGGTATTTACAGCGGTGCTGAATTAGCGTAGCATAAATCACAGCACGATCCACAAGGAGACGAAAAGTCAGATGCCAACCACGAGAAATGGTTCTCGGCTCTTCTTTCTCGCCCAGCGATGTTCACTTAAATGGATTGCTTTTGGTAAGTTACTCTGGCGGAACTCTCTGCAAGTTACTGAGGTGTCCAGCCGCTACTATATTCCTCGACGGCGTGACATCGCATATGTTTGGGATCCTGTTTGAAGAGTCACGTGATTCACAAATGCTCAGCTACTTTATCAAACACGCATCTATACCTCCTGAGTGGAAGTTCGTCAGTGTGATACCAATATTTCGAAATTAGGGTGGAGGTTATGCTGTAGATAATATTTGGCTAACTTATTTGCATCTATTGACGTCAAATTAATTGAAAGAGTCGTACACACTCGTGCCTGGGACTTTGTGGACCGCAGAGGTATTCTTTACCCCCTGTGAAACCAATTTTTGGGTAGGTTGCTCAATATGGAATGCGCATGTAAGTGTCGAATTGTCCTATCTCGACGTTTCGGGGTGTTCGCTACTTTGATTACTAGCCTGTTACTAATTTAACACGCCTTGGAGTTTTTTTTTGTATATTTGGTAGTTTTTGTCGCCGCATTCCTACATGATATGGAGTATTTTTTGTAAAAATATGGCACGCAGTCTGGGTGGTATAAGCGAAGGGCTGTCCTCTCTCGTGTTGTTTATTATTCTCAATCAGCTTCATTCCAATTTATCGTAACGTTCGCACTTCCGTCTACACGGACTGCATACTGCTTTTTGCGGCCGCGGCCGACATCTCGGTGTCTGTATGATTGCCCGGAATCCTATTTCAGTGCCCTCAAAGAGAGTTTCTTAACCCACATCTCATGCTAAATGTAAAATAAACTGCGCTCTCCTTATTCGTTTCTTATTCTTTCGGAGCGGGAAGCGTCTTGTGGCGGCCTTGGGCTCGCCAAGTTTGTGGCTAATAACGTGTTGTACCTTGAAGATCGAATCGCGTCCTCACTATCTCGGTTTCACTTTCTGAGTGCAAACGTACCTCATGCTGTGGCGTCAATCGTGCTTGCATCGATTTTTGTGTCGCCAGCCCTTCTCCCCTTTTAGCTTCCATTGGCCTGGTTTTCAAACCCCACAGGTTATTCATGCGCAATACATTACTCTTTAAATGTGCAGATACATAACATCCTTCGCGCGCTGAGCAGTGGGTCATCTTTTCAAATTATGTTTGACGGCAACATCCTCGGCAATTCAGAACTTGTTCCTCGCCGTATTTCTAATGGCTTGTTAGAGAATCATTTAGCGAGTCTTCCTACTAGCATTATGCTTGCAACCTACCAATCTCAATACAGCGAAAAAGGCAGGCGTGGATATATTTTTTTCCTCCGCTGGATTGGTCTTTTTCCTTTCGCCTGCCAGATTTCACTACCATCTTCTTGCAGAGTTCATTGCGGTGGTACTTGCTCTGCACAAACTAGACCCCTACCTTCGATCAGTAGAAATTGTAACTATGGCATTATTAGTGTGTTCGTCCATCGTTACGTCCGTCAGGAGTGGATTTACGGGTCACTTTTAGGAGGGGTGAGGGGCGGCCCCATTTGAAACATGTATTTCCTGGTCCTTTTTCGACGAAAAATTGGGTTTAACATGATTTTCGTGTATGTAAAATTTCCTGCTTGCAGTACGTTCAAACTGCAGGAGACTGCGCTGGCGAGGGGAAGACACAATGCAGGAGGTGACCGCAATTGAGGGTGGTTCGGGAGTTCCGGCCTCATTCTGTTTCCATTTCCCTCCAACTCATCACCTCTGCCTTCCTTCGCCCTCACTGATATTCTGCGCCTGCCTTTTCTCACCACGCCGCGCCAGCCTCTCATGAGGCTGGCGTCGCCCTGACGAGGGATCGCCCTCGTGCGGGTGCCCACGTCTTCATGTTATCAGCCGTTAAAGGTTCGTTAAGACTCTCCTTTCCAACACTGTCATTAAATATGGTCTTTGATTCAGGCACGTCTGACAGTGGCTTCAACACATACAGGCATGCCTGAAGTAGAGGGAATAGATGTAAGGGGCGCTGTGTGAGAGTTTGTTATTATCCCCTCCCCTACAGGACAGCTCCAGTGCACACAGCAGCAGAGTCAATTCTAGCTATCCTATGCCATAGTTGGCGGCGAGGACGGTCTGCACGGCTACGAAAAACCTGTCCGGTTAAGCCTCCAGATCATTCGCGACTCAGACAGCGTTGGGCCACGCACGCAGCCTCTGAGCACCAAGATAATAAAGCTATACTGGACACACGATACTCCCAAGCAGCAGTGGCGGCCGGGAAGTGTGGTAGATTGTTCGAGTGTGTTATTTTCTGCAGGATGAAAGGAGGAGTGTAAACTTGTGCACACATGCCCAGGTAAACAAATAATCGACTCGTGCGTGTACAGACGCCATTTTGTAAATGTGGAGTGCGGGAAAGCCAACTTACCGAGCTTACAAAAGCGTATTTTCGACGCTAGATATTTCGAACCCCAATGCCGATTCAGGAAGATTAAAAAGCTGGGCCCACCTTCAGTGTCGACGACCTTCAATTTCGCAGTTTAATTTTGTGCCCAAAAACTAGAAATTAAAAAGTTGATTAGGTAATTTTACTTCTTCGTCTTTTATTTGAGCTCAGTCATGTGAGTGGACACGGGAAGAGCTCTTTCGACCAGGCGCTCAAACGTTTTCCCTTTACAATGCAGGCATGGCTTGTATGCATCGTGTCTTGGTTATCGGTCGCCTCCTGTGATGCGGCTTCGTCACCCCTGGCATCGGACTTCGATTGCGCCTGCGCAAGTGATCGGATGCTTCCTTCGCTCCCAGCTTTCAAGCCCCCCGTGTGTGCGCCTGGACTGTTTGAACTCGCCTTCAAGGAACCTCCCGGATCGACAGCGGCATCATCAGCAATGAAGTATTTAAGAAGCCATCTCAGCCCCTACCGCTTCAGTGGACACGGGAACCGCTCTTTCGACCAGACGCTAAAACGTTTTCCCTTTAGAATGCAGGTAGGTACATACCTTCATTTGTACGCGAAGATGAGTAATAACGTCTGCTTGATGCTGATCCCGTGTCCACGGGTATTGAGCGAAGTTTTTTGCGAATGCTTTTCTATGCCCTGCTGTTGTTACGTGCCGGTGATATTGAGAGCAACCCCGGGCCACCAACCCTGCTCTCTGATTCGCCTCTTGACACCGAGTCTTTGCCCTCCGATCCCGCAGATCAAATGAAAGTTATTTTTCAATTGCTTCAAGATGTTCATACGCTGTCTGTGCAAAGTTCTAAAACCTAGACAGAACTTGTAGCCGATGCTAAAGCTATTAAAACGGGACAAAAGAACATTGAAACCAAAATCACAGCCAGAATCGCCTAGAAGTACTAGAAGAAAATTACAAAAAGCTAGAAGAAGTCAGCCATGAAGTTTCCAGCACACAAACTCAAACTGAAGAACTTTCCGAGATAGTCAGCACTTTGTAAACACGAATAGACGAACATGATGACAGGTCGCGACTTAACAACTTAATATTCTACGGCATTCCAGATTCTGACGAGACATGGCAAGAGACAGAGGAGAAACTAACTTCTGCTCTTAACAATTGTCTAACTGATCCCCTTCCTTCTGATGCACTCGAACGCGTGCATCGCTTGGGAGTTTTCAGGCCGAATAAATGTCGCCCCATCATTGGTAATTTTTTTAAATTGGAAAACAAAAAATGCCAATCTCGCTACACGTAATAGTTCGAAGGACACGAAAATCACCCTTACTGAAGACTTTTCAGCTGCAACAAGAGTCGCACGTAAAAAGCTTCTTGAATTTGCTAAAAGCCAACCTGGTGCCCTAAAACACGAACTGCGCTACAACAAGTTGCATATTAGTGGTAACTGCTACATGTATGACTCGGCCACGGACGCTATCGTCAACATTCCGACAGGCAGGACAGGCTCTGGTTCCTCCGCAGCCGACTGCGAACCCAGCACATCCTAGGCACACATGAGGAGTAGTGGTCGGGTACCTAAAGCATTTGTATTGGTTCTTTCCACTAACATCAGATGTGTTCTTAATATAGCTCTTTATCACCTGCTATCGACACGTGTTATGCAAAAATTATTACTTTAACAGGAACCTGGCTAACCGCGCATGTCCGTGATTCTGATATCGTTCTTAACGCTCATCGTTTTACATTCTTTCGTTGTGATAATAGAAAAGAGAGAGGTGGAAGCGTGCTGTTGGCGATTTCAAACGATATCACTTCATCATGTGTACATGTTCAGACTGACTTAGAAATGGTATGGGCAGCAATAACACTTAATCACCAGAAAGCCATAATAGGAGTTTGCTATCGCCCACCATCTTCCTCTCCCACCTTCTGCAATGAGCGTCACGATGTCATTAATTCTGCTACTACACGTTTTCCCGCGTCTTCGATATTTCTACTCGGTGTCTTTAATTTTCCCGACATCACATGAAGCTCCGACATTCCCATTTTGTCACCCTACTCGTCTCTAGGCAGTGAATGTTTGGATGTATGTTCAGTATTCTCATTACAGCAAGTGTGCACGTAACAGCTAATGTTGCCAATACATTAGACTTAATCCTCACTAGTCGACCCGAAATAGTTTCACCCATAACTTATCTGCCTGGCTTTAGCGATCACGCGCTTCTCAACTTTTCCATTAAGTTAACCTGTACAATATGTAACAAAAAGGCAACAGTGAAACGCAATTATAAGCGAGCCAATTTTCAGGCAATAAACACTGAACTCTCTTCTTTTATTGACATATTTCTTGATGGCTTTGACAGTTGTACTGTTGAAACCAAATGGAAAATGTATTCAGCCAAGGTAAACCAGCTCACAGAACGGTTCATTCCTCAACGCACCATCATCGCTCACACTAATGCTCCCTGGTATAACAATCATATCAAGCGCTTATCTAATAAAAAAAAGCGACTTAATCGCATCGCTAAGCTCCCCCCCCCCCCCCCCTCCCCCAGAGAACGTTGGGCTTCATACTCGGCTGTTTCCGAGGCATACGGGCAGGCAATTAAAGACGCAAAGAAACACTTTCATTCGCAGATCCTTCCATCTATGCTCACAACAAATATTAGAAAATTTTGGCGCGTTATTAATCCCACGGCTGATGAAAATATTGTCTTAATCGAATTCTCTGGCGATCCCATTCCTTCAGACTTTGGTGCTACAATTCTTAACCAATAATTTGCCGAGAACTTTTCTGTTATATCTGATGCACACACACCTACAACTCATAATCACCACTATGAAACTATGTCGCCAATATTATTTGATACTTTTAGTGTCATTAAACTTATTGATAATCTCAATCTTCATTCCGCTCCAGGTTGTGATCTTATTAATGCTGTTTTTGAAAAACACTTCAGCCTATGTTTCCATTATGCTAACAAAAATTTTCCAACCATCTTATGATCAATCTATCCTACCGAAAGAGTGGAAAATTGGGAAGGTGATTCCAGTGTACAAGTAGCAAACGGGTAGCAAAACAGTACAGTAACGGGTAGGTAAACAGGGTAGTAACGGGTAGCAAAACATCTTCCCTCAACTATCGTCCCATCTCCCTAACTAGTACATGTTGCAAAATGTTCGAACATATAATTTTTACAAATCTTATTAATTTTCTTGAATCAAAAGCCTTCTTCTCATCGGCAAAACATGATTTTCGGAAATTTTATTCATGCGAGACTCAATTAATATGTTTTACACATGCAACACCGTATCCCTGACCAGTTATCACTAGCTGACTGTATATTCTCAGATTTTAGCAAAGCTTTCGACTAGGTATGTCACAGACTCCTATTATTAAAACTAAATAACCTTAATATTGACCCTAGTCTACTTAAATGGATTTTCTCCTATATCGCTCACAGTTCGTTACCCCCAATGGTTCTAATTCCGGTTTTACAGGAGTGTATTCACGCGTTCCCCAAGGCCTCTTTTATTCTTAATCTACATCAACTATCTTCCGTCTCTTTATAACTCTCATATTCTCCTTTTTGCGGACGATTGCATTATTTTCAGAGAAATACCCGATACTAACGACAGCTGCCTACTTCAGACTGACCTTACTACTGTAGCTAACTGGTGCAATAATTGGTGAATGCAATTAGACATTAAGAAATGCAAAGTCATGCGTGTTTCAAGGAAATCTACTGCCTCGTTTTCGTATTATATTGATAACATGTCTTTAGAGTCTGTAACATCATATAAATACCTTGGCGTTCATATCACTTCTAACCTAAGCTGGTCTCTTCATATCGAGTACGTAATCAACAACGCTAATCTCATGCTAGGCTACTTACGTCGCAATTTCTTCAGCATTCCTTCTTCTGTAAAACTTTTGCTATATAAAACACTAATTTGTTCCAAACTAGAGTATGCACCATCAGTCTGGGATCCTCCTTTTGACAGTCATATTACTGCTCTTGAGATTGTTCAGAATAACTCTGCGCGTTTCATCCTCACTAATTACAGTCGCACTACAAGCGTAACTACTATGAAGTTTAGCCTTTCTCTTCCATTGCTGTCACTTCGTCGAAAAGTATCTTGTATCGCATTATTTCACAAGTTGTACCATCATCCTGGACTGCGCGATCGCCTTATCCCACAGCCATTTATGTATCCCATCGTACTGACCATAATCATAAAGTCGGTTTCGATTCTTCTAACACCAAATATTTTTCTCAGTCATTCTTGCCGCGTACCTTGCGTGACTGGAATCACCTTCCCGTAGATATTGCCGACATCAATAATTACGAGATGTTCCGCGAAGCTATAGCTAGCATTGTATACTCAGGTGTTATTTAAATTTGTCTCTATGCTGTATTTTTCTAATCTTATTCTTGTGTTTTTGCCACTCCCCCTCTGTAATGCCTCTGGCACTGAGGGGTACGATAAACAAATAAATGAATAAATAAGTAATGTCCGCCTTTTTTAATGCTCAGATCTGTAAATGTCGAAATAAATCATCTGATATGTTGGCGTACAACAAAATGCACAATTATGGCTGCTCTGGCGCACTCCTTTCTTGATATAAAGACCTGCAAAGCAGACAGAAAGAAAGGTACTTGGCCCCAAGTTTTTCAGAAAAAAAATGTAAGCTTTTCAAAGAGTCAAAATAACAAGGCGCAGACTAACGCTTCCGTAGTTTTACTCTAAAAATTTGCATCACCTAACATTATTATTATTATTGCACTTAATTTATCTATCACCAAAGTACGCCGAAGCAGCGGAGCGCCTAAGCGCGGCACTGCATCTCTTCGTGATCAAAAATTTTTGCGTCAAAACTAATTGCAGATCTCTTTATTCTATTCATCAGGCAACGACATATAAAAATATCAAGTAAAGTTACGAGGTCAGCCGGCCACGCTCAGATTGATCTTACGTGGAACCAACCATTAATTCTGCCCTTCTCTTCGTCCTTCGTCCCTTTGGTCTCCTTGTCAGTCGGCAGGCAGAACATCTGCAGCTGAAAGTGAAATCGACGTCAAAAGCGGGGGCGCGATGTCGCAGCGACTAGAGAAGCGACTCGAATAGGGCTTCGGCAGTGTGTCGCCCCTGGATCACCGCTCGCAGCCCGTGGGCCGCACCCTGACCCCGTTCGAGGCTGGCTCTGGTCTGAACACACAAACGTTCGGCCCCTCTGAGTAAACGGCCTCAATATTCGGCGTCACGCTCCGACGTACGCCAGACGATCGGGTAACGGCAACCCGGCCGATCTCACCAGAGCGGCATTCACGCTGCAGCCCGCGCAGTGTTATTTAACGTGCACACTTCTTGCGAGACGAGCCCAGCTTAAATGTTATTTGCCAAAGCTGCAGCCAGCCTGAAACGCACGCTGCAGTGGAGGGCTTCTGGCAAAGTTTTCACCACCCGACGCCCGTTAACATGCATCGAAATCTCAGTGTCCATAGGTTTCGCATTTCGCATCCACTGACATGCCGAACATTCTTAGACAAAAATTTTAAACATTGGAAAACTGTAAGGTACTCGTATAGAAATATTGAAAGTAATGGTCAATTCTTCCGATATGTAGCAAGATCTTTCTTTTCTAGTGTTTCTATGGCTCGTATAGAGCAGTTAAGACTGCCATAGAAAGCCAATGGGGAGCGCTTTTGAAGACAGCAAAAACGCTAATAGCAAAAAAAAAATGCAAGCCTGCCAACGGGAGATCTGCTGCTATATTGATTGTTATAGACAAATCTTACAGTATATGAAAAAATTGAGGTCATAAACTCTTTCCCGTTCAAAAATGCGTTGAGTTGTTGGGTATGAATGCGGCAACGTAAGCAGGGAAAGGGAGCCACAACGTCATTACGAGAGCAAAACGCCATATTACGCACTGAGCTGCGGTATGCCTTGTGCCAAAAAGAAACTCACCTTAGGTCCAATATCACAAATGTATTACTCCTGCTTGTCGTCAAGACAGAGACATTGGACGTTACTTTGCACCAGGAGATGCAGTTGTCTTATCCGTTGCGTTCGTACCTGAAATACCCACTCGAAGCAGTATCTTCTAGAGCGGCTATACTGGGAAGGTTAATCACCCAGAGTCCTTTCTTCGCATTCCTCCTGGAAAGTATAGAATAGCAGTGTTTCCATATCTGCGCTCTAATTAGTCGTCTCCAGCTTCAATTTCTACATTTCACCTGGAATGTACATGTCCACATGTAGACCTCCGGGACGCGCATTTCTACATTCCAACAAGAATGTAGCCAGAAGCTGGCGATAGTGTATTTAGGATGTCACCATAATTAAATATGAATTATGTCAGTATTAACGAATCAGTCATATATTTTACATACTACGTTATGAATTAAGTCAGGATTAACGAATCAGTCATATATTTTACATACGTTTACTACTCATGTTGCTTCGTAATATTATGACGAGACAAGGGATTTATCAGCTAAAGTGTCTATTTCCACCTGCAGCCCCAGATAAAAATAGAGACGCTGCAGACTTTCGTCAGGGCTACCAAATTCAGCGGGAAAAACACTTTCCCAGTCGCATTTCCAGCTGGAGTGACGCTTCCACTTACACTTCCAGTTGAAAGTGGAAGAGATTCCTGCTGGAGCTAGCTGGAAGTGGAAATTTTTCAGCTGGAAGCAAAGTCACACCAGCCAGACGCGATTTCCGGCTGAATAATCCAGCGGGAAATGGGAACTTTTTAAAATCTTGGACGTGAATAGCCCAAAGCAAAAAAAAAAAAAAAAATAAGGCTTGGGGGCTGCTGTGTAACAACAGTAAAAAACATGAAATGTTTTGAGTTGGAAGGCGGACGCAAAGTTGAGATAACAGGCGTGGGTGCACATCATTCCCCTTTCAAGCGGCCGTGTCTATGAAGCCTGTCTGTCTCATTGTTCTTGAGGGGACTTGAGTCGCGTTGCTACCACAGGTTTTCCATAAGCTTTATAACTAGGAGTAGGAACTTTCGGTGTTTATCTTTTTTCTTTCAATTCACTTATTTTTTTTTTTTAGCTTCTATATTTAAGTTTTCTTTTTTTCGTGCGAATATTATTTCTGATAGATGAATTGTAGTTTTTTTTTTTGTGGGGGGGGGGGGGGGGGTATATGCCTGGCGTCCTTAGCAGTAGAAAGTCACGTACTGGTGGTGGTAGCTTGTTCGTTAGCATCACCAGCTTGTTTACCAGTATTTAACGCACATACGAAATCACTGCTAACAGAGTGAACTGCTACCGCCGTAAGGAAAAAGTAACTGTGTGGGAGTTGAGTGATTGAGCCGTTAGATGAAAGCGTAAATGGAAGTTAATTTCTGATATATGTGCGGCACAAAAAGCAAATAAGCGAAAACTAAATATGCAGAAAGCAACAGACGGAGTACGCGCATATGCGCTTGCCATGGCAAGTCCACGCGGAAAGAGGCCTTTCTGTTTATAGTCGCCTTCATATCGGGATCATTCGGTCTGGTTGTGGTAAATTCACACCGCTCTCTTCCTTGTCACTCGATGTTAACTATGGAAGGAACCGTGAAAACAGCAAAATGCTTCGCAAAAACAAAATAGCCTTGCAAGGCCTAGAATCCAAAAGAGGGGCGTGTACATCAGATGGTCTGCGTCATAACTTAACCATAGACGGCGCTGTACTAGCAGACGAAACTCGACGATTATATAATGGCTCCCACTCTGCACCGCCGCTGAGCAGCGCCTCATCATGTAGGTACAACAGTGCGCGCATAGTCCAACGATCCCACGGTCGCGCTACACCCGCTCTGCTGCTCACTGCTCCATCCGAGGCGGGAACGAGTAGGTCACGTGGTACGTGAGCCGCGGATTGACGTTTACTGCTGGGCGCAGCTTTGCGCGCAATGCGGGCACGCTGCTTTCGAAATGCCCGAGTGACGGCCATAATTTGTTGAGTCGCAGCGCCGATGTTAATCGCGTTTCCAAAATTCTTGAAACTAGAAAAAATTCTAGAAAAGTGTAACAAATTAGTGATTCAATATGGCTCTAACTAACGGTCAGCCCCTTTAAACAAGAGGCAAGGTTTATCACTCATATCACTATTGGTGCCCGGATAAATAATGCCTGATGAATTCGTATCGGAATCTGATATAGTGCCTCGTTTAAATTGCAGTCCTTAGGTATATCGCTCTTGACCATGTACTGTAATTATGATATTGGATTTGGTCCAGCATTTTGGGCTCCGACTTGCAACAGGCGCCTTAGGAAAATTTACAGCAACGTTTCCCTCGAAAGTGGTACGAGTTTCAGAGTCTGCTGATGCGATTGCAGGGGACATTGCTGTATGGCACTGAAACTCACGGAACTTTAAGCGCACATTGCTGCGCGTTTTATACTGTTACTTTGGATGCATACGTAGGCACGCCACAAGATGCTTTGCGATGACTAACCGCAGCGCGCTGCAGCGTAGTGGAATTATCACTATATCCCACTGAAAAAAAAAAAACAAAAACAAATGCGTGGTTCTTTGACAAGACCTGTCTCGTGCATCTCTCACCCTTCCTATCAAGTCTACCCGTATCTACTTGCCGCTGTTTTGCATTCGACAAGTTCGGCTTGACGAACACACTGGTATCCCTGCTGCGGTTGTGTGCGCGCCTGGCATGAGAGCGGAGCCTGGAGGCCCGAAGTGTTGGCGACGAAAGTCGTCCCCTTCTCGCAACGGGAGGTTGTTAACATGGGCGCGGCATCTGCTGCGCCAGCCCATATAGAGGCGCCAACAATGACAACAGCGAAGCGCCACACTTTTTCTCGGCCGCTGTGAAAAGCACGCGACCTCGAGAAAACACGCTTCTCTCTACGCCTCGTCGTGGAAGCCTTAAAAGCTGCCACGCTGTCACGGCCTCGCGTTTTTGAAGAAAAAAGACAAGCTATCTTGCCACCTTTTTGGGTCGCCGCAACGCGCTTCTTGGTCTTGCATTTCGCAAGTACGAATGTAGTCCAGTGGTGACATCCGCGGCGGGGCAGTGAGAACTATTGTGACTGCCTTGTTACCTTACTTGAACGAGGGCATGCCTTCATGTTCCTCGAGCTTACCATCCCAACGTAGCGCCTAAGTTGCCTGATTAGAAGCTCCGCCACAAAGTTTACGGAATTAAATAAGCTGCGTGCTTCTATTTATTCTTTAGCTGAGAGCGCTGCGCCGATGATGTAGTGCGCAGCTACCCGCCACAGTGGCCTGACTATGGCGTTCGGCTGCTGGGCCTAATGACGCGGGATCGAATCCCGGCTGCGGTGGCTGAATTTGCCTGTTACAAGTCCACAGTGACGGGATTTGAATGTTTGTGCTCCTTTCCCAAACCATGCATATTGGGAAGCTGAGCTCCGGGCTGGACCACGGCTTGTGCCCATTTGAGAATACCGGTGGGCAACTGGACAGCAGCGAGATTCGAACCCGTCATCTCCAGAAGCCGGGGTTGGTGCTCTATCTCGAGGCGAAATGCAAAAGTGACCCTGTGCTGTGCGATGTATGTGCACGTCAAAGAACCCTAGGTGGTACAAAGTAATCCGGAGTCCTCCAATACGGCATCTCTCATAGCCCACGTATCGCTTGGCGGCTTTCAACCCCACATACCAAGGTACCGTATTAACGCGGCCTTCCAGAGAAATCTGCCGGGCAAATTTACTGCGCAGATCCTTCTTATATGTGTACCACACACCGCTCTTCACAAAGTCATCTGCTAATGCTGTTAGCCGAAACGTTAAAGGTTTTTTGCCTGTTCGGGCGGCATCTGTCGATTTTACATCGTCTTCGTTGCATGCTTACCCCACCTTATATTTCGTGTCTTCTTCTTTCTCTCTCTCTCTCTCTTTTCTCTTTTGTAAATACACCAGAATTCTTAACGCACTGAACAGGCGTTGGCATGTCCACTGTGATATTTGGTGCTGGTGGCTCTGAAATTAAAAACTCAGAGCGAGAGTTGGCGTTCAGTACTGAGCAAAGTTATGATTTGCGACAAAACTTTCGAAGTGTGAACCGCGCGGTGGCACAGTGTTGTTCGGTTGCCGAGCCCGAGGACACCGGATCAAATCCCCTCCGCGGAGACGACGTTACGATGGCGGCAAAACGCAAAAGACGCCCGTGTCCTGTGCGATATCAGTGCACGTGAAGGAACCCCGGGTGGTCTAAATTATTCCGGAGCCCTCCACTGTGCGGCACCTCTTTCTCTCTCTTCTTTCACCTTCCTTCATTCCTTCTCTCATGGCGCGACTGAGGTGTCCGCCGAGAAGTAGGACAGTTACTGCGCCTTTCCTTTCCTCATAACCAATTTATTATAGTATCAGAGCGGGGCATGCGGGCCTTCCCGCCATCGTACAGATTGCAATGTGCAACCAGAGGCAAGATCAGATGGTGTTGTTGTAAAGAGAAGAAATTGCCACTTATCTCGCTTTTAAATAATTCCACCTTAAACACGTGAAAGCAGGGAAACAGTTAAGAGCAGTACAACGTTTAAATCAATGCAGAACCCACTCGCCGCTCCCCAGCGCTTGTCTACTCATTGATTGTGCAGCACAAAATGTTCCCTCGCTGCCCAAAGAACACGTCTAACTTCGTGCTCGAAAATGGTTCATTAGCGCTGCATGTCCTTCGTGTGAATGAGAACGTTGACGAGCTTTGTGCCTTCTCTGGTGGTAGCCGCAGAAAGTTCTTCCTCGAAGACAGTTGGCTAATTAGAGTGCAAAGAAACCTCCCACTGGCATCCACGGTGTCGGTATCATAGCCTTCACGCTTCCCATACAGAACCGAACGCACTTCGCCAGCGCTTTCTCTGGCGCTGGTGACTGCGCCAGACGCTTTTGTTCGCTCACGAGCGCTCTCTTTCCCAGCCTAATGAGAGGCCGAACCGTTTCGACTCGCCGTGAACGAACGGGGCGGGGAGGGCTCACTTCACTCGAGTATAATGCGTTGCTATTTTCATGCGTTTAGACAATATTACGACCGAGAAACTACCTTTTCTTTCCACGCGCAAAGTTTATTACTTGAGCTGCCAGTCCCGTTCCAGGAGAGCCCTTCCACGACTGGCAGTGAAGCGCGATCGGCGTTAAAAGCCGTTCAGCTAAAATTTACACTAATGCGGTTCTTTCCGGCCTGCACGTCTGCAGTCTTCGAGCCAATGACTCGCAGACCACCACTGCAAGATTGCACTCTTAAGGTGCAGCCCCTTGTTCGCCGTTGGATCGCTTCCGGAGTTCCGCACGCTGACAGCCCACTGGTTGGCGTCGAATCAACGCCAACCAGGACAGCCGAACTGCCACTCCAGTCTTCTTGTGGAGTTTCTGCGGCGAGTTGGCAACCGTTTCTGCAGAAGCTGCCAGAAGATCAGTGTCACTGCGCCCAAGTTTATCCTGGGCAGGCGAGAGAGTCGGTGCACTCTTAATGACGCAGAACATGCGGATGGAAAACCTCAGGCGCTTCGCGTTCACGCCTCGGCTGCAGCGGAGGCGGTGTCGGGAGCCCCTGCACTACATTCGCGGGCAACAAAGCGGCCGCCCTTGAGGCCCGACAACAACCACGCTCACGATTCCTTCCTTCGCGTCGAGGCTTCTGGCCGGCCCGCAGGGACGCCCTTTAGTTGCAGGGCGCCCGATTCGGCTCGCCGCGAAACACAGGCCGCGTGGCCGCATAACAGTGCGTGTCTGCCCTGAGCCCATACGACGGCCGCCAGGAGAAAGGGGGGCGTGGAGAGAGTGGGGCGCACATGGTCTTACGGCGCGGCCGCTCCTTGGCGCATTCGGCTCACACGCCGCTTTCGGATGACTGCCGACAGCTGAGGGGAGCGGCGACAGCGCGCGGTGAGTCCCACCGGCGTGTACACTGGGTGAGACGACGGTCCGGGGACCGACGGCGAGCTCCTCAGCGTTGACGACTGCTTTCGATGCACGCGACTGTCCGCGCAACGGAAGCACGCGACAAGGCTGAGTCTGCAGCGCTCGCCAACCCCTCGACTGCCGGGGATTAATCTGAGCGGTCCCTTCAGCAACTCCGGGCATTAATCTGAGCGGTCCCTTCAGCAACTCCGGGCAGAGCAGTAGGTTTGGTGAGTGTGCACTGGCGTGGAGCGTCTGTAACAATGCCTGCAACTATGCAGTGGAAACTGTCGCTTCCACCGAAAAGTTGCTGTGTGGTGTACGTTCATGCCATGTCATGTGCTCCCCCGTGACGTGCGAAGTGCTTTGTATAGCTAACACAGCTAACTACGGTCCCATCGCTCTTTCCTTTGGGCTTTTAAGCAGCAAGGTTATAGTGACGTTTCCCCAGCGACACACGCTAGAGAAAGTACAAGTTGAAGCACTTAATTTATCGGCTATAAGTCCATGGTCGTATTACCTGTCTTGAGTTCTTCGTGCGTGTTTTTACTTTTTTCCTGTGCTGTAACCTCTCGTGTGGGGCCACTACTGCAAGTGCCTTTATGGTGCACCGCTCAGATTGAACAAATGAGGCCTGTCCACAGCTTTGATTCTGCGTATATAATATCGAAAACGTCAGTACCGAGAAACTGCTTTGATAGAGCGCGCTGGCCCGCACGCCACAGCAGGCATCGAAAGCCGCGCTCCAAGAAGATGCGGAGAGCGCGGAAAAAATAACTTGTTGCTGCCTAGCGCTTTCGACAGTGGCACGTCCTTGTCTGTGGCAGAGCGCAAGCTTTTATTCCATGAAGTTTTTCCGAATAATGCTGACATCTCTCAAGTGGTGAGATGCTCACTCTCTCACATCAGCTGGGTCGAACGGTTTAATTCCTTTTATCGAACTGAATTTTTGTTTTTGTTTTTGACGGCAAGATTTCAGCCCTTGGAAACCTGTGGCAATTTTATTACGAGTACACTGCTCGGAGTACACTGCACGTCGCGAAAATGCATCTTCAAGTACGTAGATGGGCCTATGATGCAGCGTGAGCGCGCTAGACTATGATTCCCATTTCCCAAGGACTTGGACCACGACTTCTTGGCCGCAGATCACGCCTACTGTAGCACTGGTAATTGCGGGCATCGCGAATACGTCATCCATGCTTGAGTTGAGAGTGCTTCTGCAAATCAGGCGACTGCGGGCGAGAAGAATGTGAGCATTTACTGAAGCATCCAGAAAAGCATGAAAGGTTATTCTTGCGCTGCTATTAGCAGCTTTGTCACTTATCACAATAGGCGCCGTGCTGTTGCGAAAACGATTGCGGTGCGGCACCTCTGGGTGGAGCACTCTAGCTCGAAAGCAGCCCAGTCGCTGATTGAATTCGTTGATGATATGAGAGCTTACACTCCCCGAAATCGCAAACATCCCGACAGAGCTTCTTTTGGTTGGCTGGCTGGTATTAGTAGCGATACTGCGGCAGGTCGTATAGACCGTTGCGGCACGCCTGCATACGATTTTCACCTCCAGACACTTTCTCAAACTGCGAAAAGGGCTGTTTGAGGACGAGTCGGAGCCGTCCCCATCGTGTATCTTTCCGTATGGTTCTCAGCAAGGTGCACATTCCCTCTACCTTTTTTTTTTTTTTTTGCATAGCATTATCAGCGGTGTAGCGCATCAGAATACAGCTAAGACGTGCTAACTGCACGGCTGGCTAACTAATACTGAATAGTTAAATTTTTAATCATTACCGTTAGTATCCTCCTCCACTGAGAGGCAGCCCACCGTAAGTAATATCCTCTTATACCTCCTCCTACCTCGAAAACGCAGTTACCTTCAGCGCTGTGGCCCAACGAATTTTGGCTATCTCGGCGAGTTGCGTGCTCTGGAGGGGTTGCTTTGCCTGCAAGCTTTTCGAAAACGCCTGCATTTTGGCGCGATGTAGGGAAAATTGTTTCGGCCACAGCGCTGAGGGTAACGGCGTTTTCTAAATGCTAAAAACTGATATGGACATTACTTACGGTGGTCTACACGCATCTTGATAAATAAGGAGAGTATAACAGAAACAGTTAAAAAGTTAACTATTCAGTATTATTTAACCGGCCTACTAGCTAGCACGTCTTAGCTGTATTCTGATGCACTACATCGCTGATGATGCTATGCAAAAAAAAGCGCTCTCCTAACTCAAAAAGCCGATTTTTAAAAATTGCAGAATATCTTAGGTGAAACACCAGTATAGTAACAGCTACTGGATGCAAGGCTGGCTCCGCCGACGATACTGACTGGAAATATCCCATACCACACGGATTCTGCTTACAACCCAGCAAACCAAAAACCTCTCAGAGACGTCTATCTAGACGTGTCTGAGAGGTTTTTGGTTTGCTGGGAACAGGCGAACAAAGACTGGCATACCAATGCATATGCGACGGCCAGACGAGTGAGTTTGCGTTAAGATTAAATTAATTGAGTGCTTCTTATATTGCAAGCGATGACTAAGGAAATGTGGCATTCACAGCGAAATGCTGTTTCTCGCCAGATAAACAGCTCTTTGCTGAACGCTGTGCGAGACACGAAAGCGTCCAACTTTTGCATGGACTGAGTGAGAATACAGTGTTGCGAACTGTTTCAAGGCGAACATTCAGTGCGAAATTCAAGGCTATACTTTTAGCTTTGGCAGAAAAGACGGGTCGTTGTGTCCGCAGCGAGCGAAATTTTACTTCGTTAAAATTAGATGCAAAATTCATAGGCTTTGTAAAAGTGATTTCACCGGGGATCAAGTTTTATTTGTTTTAATAGTTTTTTCACTACAGTGCATTTCGTTACTGCGAGGTTTAAGCAGAGGTATACTTGGATGAAAATCACGCCCCGCTTAGGCAGAGGCGCCTTCGTCATATACGGCTTTAAGTGGCATTCTTTCAGATGATGGCCTACTTGTATTTTTTTTTTCTAGATAGTGTTTACGCAATGCATGTTTACTTTTTTTAGATTTGTTTGTTCGTTACTATTCTCTCAAAGTTAAGAAATGCATCGAAGAGGGGAGCGGGCTAGAGATGTGAAAACGCCATGAATTAATGGTTTTGGCTGCAACAGAGAGGTATAAAAAATCCAGTGAGTGTCCGTGAAATGACCGAAATTGCTTCGTATTTTGCGATTTAAGTTACAGCAGCGTAAAAATGTGCTTTTGCTTGCGTAAATAACATATTGGGGAAGGTGGTTTCACTCGACCGGGGCTCGAGCAGGTAAGAAATCATCTGTACTAGACGTATCGATGCTTATACCTCACGACCATGGTTGATGCGACTGGAGTACTACGTCGAGCCCACTTAACGCAGGTTGCGTTCGTTGTATGCGAAGTTCGTAGTAAGCGGACTTCCCACATTACAGCCAAAAATGCAAAGCCAGACACAAGTGGCGTTTATTTCTTAAAGAAGCTCCTTATGCGCATCTGATTCTTCAAAGTGGACCCTATCACGGCGCTTTCCAAGCGCACGAGCCCGGTCATGTTCTCTCCGAGACACTTGCTGCTAACAAGCTGCTTTGGGGATGCGATATAACTAATCGCGCTTGAAGTGTTCACGGGAGCTGGTGCTAGGTCGGCCTCCTCATCATCATCTCGTTAATATTCTTGGCAGTTGGGGAGTGCTTGTAATTCGCCTGCTGTATTTTGTCGGTGTATGACACTGGGATGTCGGCGTCATCGCCCGCGCAAACCAAGACATCGTAAACGACTTCATACCCGGCCAGCATTGCATGAATGACGCATTTCCACAAATACAAGTGCGTCTGAACTTGTGGATGTTCGACGGCGTTCTCCGAGGTTCCCGGGGGCATAATCTTACCCCACTGGAGCAATTCGTGATACACTCCACAGCAGTCATTTGCATCCAAGCAGCTTTAATCATTGTCACGGCAGCGAACTAAGAGATCCTAACCGGGACGCCGACGCCTGGTCTCTAGGTTGCTATACCAGCATACGCTGTGGCGCGCCACCAATAGGGCACCTACAGGGAGCGTGATTGATGCCCATGCCGAGCGTCTCATTCGGTGACAGAAGAGCTCGGACGCCGCAGTCGGAGAAGACAGCACATGGTGCTCCACGTGGTTGTCAGCTACGAGCAGGAACTTACTTTCTTTTTCTGCTCTCGAAATGAATAAGCCACTCGGCGAATAGTCGCGCGTCATTCCTATACCCCACTTCTAAACTAATGCCTATAGTGGCACGCCCGTCGAATCAGCAAAAATCATTTGTCATCCACGCCTTTGAGTTGAACCTGTAGAGTACGAAAGCGTAGCTCGCAAAGCACCTCGGCCTGCAACACTTTCCGATGACAAATGACGCCGGCCGCTGCTGTCCATGAACGTGTACTACATGAAGACGCTGGCGTGCTTCACACCAGCGCAAGCGTCGCCTCCCAACTTATACATTTAGACGGCCGCATCTGGTAAGCAGTTTCGTCTTCATTGCACACGTCACGCCTTTATTACTACTTTCTCGCGTTGCCATGTTCCTTCCAAAGAAAAGGCGGGATTGCTCCACGGGCACTGGGGGACTCAGGCAGCGCACGCGAGGTTTTCGACGGCGGGGCCGAGTTTGTGGCACCTCCTCGTTCGCTATAACCGAGTTATGTGGCCGCACTTGTTCGTTGTATCAAAATATGCCATAACGCATATTTTGACGGTAGCACTGCCCTCTTTCGTAATAAGCGAGCGTTCGTTATAAATGCGGCCGTTATAAGTGGGCTCGACTGTAATTGATCGCGAAGTGTAACATCGAGCTATAATTATTAGCAAGGAGATACATTGTGCTGCGCTGATAAAGATGGATGCTGAAGATTAGCTTCCATTGCTGTCGGTTGGGAAGTAATTTGAAATGGAGTTATTCTGAACTAATTTGAAGCAGTAATTAGTGTTTCGTGATTGCAGGATCTTTTGTCGATGTCGCGCATTCTAATTTCAGGTGTATGAGTGTTTTAGTAGCAACGACGTTAAGAAGTTGTTTGACTGTACGCTTTGCTTCTTTGTTTTTTATATTTGTTTGATTTTCTTCCTTGACTTCCTTATGCAGCCGTGCTTTCAACTGTACTGGAATTGAGTTTTTTGTCCACGAGTGCAGGCCAATTATGATGGCTGCTTACCGTGTGCGGACTAGCTATGGGCAGCCACCTCCACACTTTACCGGAATGCGATCTTCTAGCGTACTTACACAATACGGACAAGCACTGTAAAACAAGCATTTGTGATTTTGGGAAGAAGATAAACCCAGCTTGCGCGTTAGCTGCACTACCATGGCTGACATTGAAAGGAAAGGGCGGATATAAAGTGCATTCGAGTCAAGTGTGTCCACAAATGTCGTTGCGACGTCTTTCCTTCGCAGAAAACGCAACTTTGTAGAGGGTAAGAAAGAAAACTGTCCGTGGGTGCATTCACACCCACCCACACACACAGGAGCGTGTATGACACCACCCAGAACGCTGTACGACGAACGGTTGCAACACAATTTCGATACGAAAATTGGTTTTTAAGGAAAGGAAATGGCGCAGTAATTGCTACAGATTGCCACATATGCCGGGAATTTCAGAGGATAGCGTTTTACATGCAGGCATTTGAAATACCACCAGGGCCAGTGCACTTGTTTTTGCTGTACATGCGGAGTTTCCGAGCATACACGGAACCCCTTCAGTCGAGCTAAATGAAATAGCTGAATTAGTTGCGTCGCGTACGGGTTACCTAGTCCGTTGCAGAAAAAAAACTCCTGCATATCACCGGCGCCCAACAAGCACTTCCGTGGTGCCAGTTAAATAGCCCTGCAATTAGCTTCCGGGGCAGGTGGCACAGTCCGTACAGGGGCAATATTCAAGATAGAAAAATTGTAAATATACGTACGTAAACTTATCTGAACTATTTCAGTAAGCGTCTTGTAAAAGGTCCTGTGTGCGCCACGTCCGTTTCAGAAAGTATTTGAGAGCCGAGGCATGGTGCGATGTGCGGATTGTTCGTGATTACGCCCTTTCAGCAAAACCAAGAAGAACAGTGCTTTCGGTATTTAAAAAGAGAGAGAAAGAGAGCAGGAGAAGGGAGCTAACCAGCTTACAAACAGCGCGTAACTGACGTTCTGACTGGCGTGCAGCCCAGATGAACCAGTGTATCTTTAAGCATGTTCATAAACTCATGCAGGCTTAAAATGTAGCACTCCGACAGCTTCTGAAGGAGGCTTTCTTATACGCGAGCATCATCTGCAGTGAGTGGTTTGTTTCCTGAGACGCCCGATTTCGTTGCGCCGATTTCGGGGCCCTTTTTGTCTGGGCAGGGCACCTTTCCTTTTCCGAATTTACGCTTCGGTTTCGCTGAACAGCCTGCGTGCTCTACAGCAACGAATTCTTAGGTGACAAGTTGTAGTACCGTGGTATAAGTAATGCAGCCAACGCTCAATAAATCTGCGATGTCAGCGGGCTCGGTCATTAGCAAGTGATAGCGCTTTTCGGAACATCCGCGCGCGCCCAGTTGGCCTTGGGAAAGAAAAAAATAAAAATAGAGAAAAGAAAACGGGTCGTGTGAATAGGAAGGCAATATGCGCCTCTTCCCGTTCCCTCAGCTCGTGACGCGAAAGGGTGCTGCAGTTCACTTGGGAACTTGCGCTACCTGGCTGCCTCTCTTCCGTTTTGTCGCCCTCGAACGGACCAGGCTTGCGCGCGAGCACAGTTCCGGCCTTTTGCTTTTCTGACTTGCGAGGCACACGACGTCTTGATAGACAAGGTTCGACGTTCGGCCCAGGCGCGCTGAGGGCACTTGCAGCATACGTTGCATGCACTCATCCGGAATCGGCTCCGCGGAGTATATCATTTTGTTACGATTTTCTCGAAACGTCCCTGGACGTGACTGGAAGACGAATTCACGATGTTTACTTCCCTTTTATGC